>NW_026732077.1:0-235000 GCF_028476545.2 Physella acuta | reverse complement strand
GTGGGTGTTTGTGTGTGGGTTTCTATCTGTAGACTGACGTGTGTAACTGGTATTAATCGCCCAGAAGACTTCATGAACTGGACAAAAAACCTGACTCTATATTTACTTAAGCACACATTAATCGGATTCTGAGAAGCCCATGACCTTGTTTCAGGTCACAGAACACAAAAAACTTCCGGTCATTTAAAAAATCAAACACACAGAAAATGTGAGATCACCGCAAAAACGGCAAATTGAAAGTAAAAAAACCAACATTTTTTTCAGACATTGTTTGTAAAAGTGACAGTTTCCCCGGCGAACCTCCAGGGAGACCAAATATGTGTATGAAATCCTCACGGACTCGACAGTCGTCTCCCCTTGATCTAATAATAACCTCGCTAGTCTAGACCGTAATCGTGTCTGGGAAACAATTAGGTTGCATAATATTTTTTAGATAAATCGTCGCTGGCTGCGCATTCTAAAACTTTTGGATTCATGTGGGGCCTATTTTCCAGTTACCCCATAAAATCATATATATATATATCTATCTATATATATATATATATATATATATATATATATATATATATATATATATATATATATATATATATATATATATGTATATATATATATATATATATATATATTTATATATATGTATATATATATATATATATATATATATATATATATATTTATATATATATATTTATTTATTTATTTATTTTTTATATTCATGTATATTTACAAACACACACATACATACATATATATATATATATATATATATATATATATATATATATATATATATATATATATATATATAGTTTTTAATCTTAGTTGATATTGATTGACATTTTTTGTCAGTATTGATGTAGCGCCGACAAGCTGTCCAGAGAGGGCCTAATGGAATTGCTTATGTCTCGTCTGATTGGGCCTTCGCTTAAACCTGGTGCAGAATTGTGTCATCGTGTCACGTGGCCCTGTGTCTGCAGCCCCGAGTTCCTGTTTGACCGGGCATGCGCAGAACGTGTGATAATCACGTGGGGCAGAAAGCGAAGAAAAAAACCTTGGAGCAACGCAACTGGACACAATAATTGAATTTGGAATTGATACAGCTTTATATTTTTTTTTAGAGCAACCTTGCAATGGAAGAAGCCAAAGCTTCTTAAGGCTAAGACATGGGGCCTTGCCGCTAGTTAAACTTCACTTGATCACATTTGGATTTTTTAGAATTAAGTTTGTTTGACAATTCTAAAGATAAGAAATAGATGATTGCTTACATTGTATAAGATTTAAAAAAAAAAAAACTTATTATGTAGCTTGTTTGGAAAATGATGTCTGATCCGAAAACAAGTAAATTTAAGACTAACAAAACTTGAAATAATTTCTAATTAATGATTTTTAAATGGAACGAAGTGACCTGGCGGGTTAGCGTTTGGCAGGTAACTCCAAAAGTCCCGAGTTCAGACCTCAGGACAGATGAGATTTGTTTCCTGGGGATAGTAGAATATCAAGGGGAGGCAACTAAAAATCAAACAACTTATGGCTGGTAATTAGATCTTTTATGGATAAAGTGTATGGAAGTTAATAAATGCAGAAAAGCAGGTTGAAATAGGTCAACGGTTTGTATGGCGCTTACACAAGTTGCCAGGTAGTGTTGGAGGAAATTTCCTTAAAAGTTACAATTTGTACAAAGATGAACATTAGTCAAATTGTTGAAACTTATCAAGGTGTATGAACATGAGAAGAAAATATCAAACACCTGAGCTAATGGTAACTAGTGAAGGATGAGAACATATGCACTTATACCATAGTGTTGCACCGTAGACTCTTTGATGTAAAACACACACCGTAGACATTTGTTGTATTGCAATGTCTGTGTATAATTTTAATTGAAATACCTGCAGTAGCGTAGCGAGGGGTGGGCGGGGGGGGGGGGGGACAGACATATGTCCCCGGGCGCCGACCTTATGGGGCGCCAAAATGAGTTGGAAAATAAATTGAAAGGTTGAGGGGGGTGCAAATCGAAAGTTTGAGGGGGGGGGGGGTGCAATCGAAAAGTTTGTCCCTGGGCGTCGGGAAGGGTCGCTACGCCTCTGAATACCTGGTATAACTTAGAAAATGCATCAGGTATCTCAGTTTGTATACGTCACAGTCTATCCAACCTGAAGTAGTAAATAAAAACTAAGAAAATTTTGTCGTCCGTATCATTGTCTCTTCCAGTTCGTCCCCAACACACATGAGGCAGATACCTCCTGTTGACATTTTCTCTAATTTTATGCTGAGTTTCCTGTTGATATTTATGTTATACATTTGAACTTTAGAAGTCTAGCCTTCTTTATATCGGCTTGCTATTTGAGATGTCTGCTGAGAGTTTGATCATGGGATGATGACATGAATAAATGACAAACTCTAAGATTTGAATGTCAATCCAATGGGATAGAAATGCCAGCCATCTTGGAATAAGGATCTCAGCCGCTTCATGTATGGATATCAAATACTTGGGATAAAAAAGTATGGCTGCTGGGATAAGAGTATTTACTTTCTAGGATACTTTTGTTAGCTAGACGAAATAAGGATATTAATCTATTAGGATAAAAATGTGATATTATAACAACCTCTCAGAAAACGCATGGGCAAATCAACCATACTGAGAACACTAATTCACCTTAGTTAATTGGTCTTGATCTCACCAAGTATACACAGCTAGATGTTATGTTTTATCCTAATATATTATGTAAATACACAAATATTGTGCATGTTATGTTCAGTATGATATTTTATTAGTAGCATATATCTTAGAAAGACGTATGGTTTAACTAAAGATACATGACATTAGCGATAGTTCAGAAAGCAAAAAGAAAAAGTTATGGAGTTGGGTGGAGTTAGAAAAACATTCCTATTTTAGGTTGTAATTAATTAAATACACAGTCTTAACACTTATAGTGTGTCATGCAACCCAACTATCCTGTATTGTAACTCCATGTCAATTAGAAAAGTTTAATGTCGATTTAAAAGGTTTAATACGTTAGAAACCTAAAACTTACGTCATAAATCATGTAGTAGAAAAGTGACCATTACGTAATAAGTCCTAGGTTATGATGTCTGGGTTGGAATGTCGTTTTGAGGGGTCACATCGTATAGAAGGACAATGACAAAACGTTACTTTATGTCACGTGCATGTAGATGTCTGTACGTTGTATTACATGATACATATGACAGCAACATATACAGACATGGTGTATGCATATCTAAGGTACTAATATGTGAAATGTATTGTATGAGCAGTTTGAAATTATGCTGATGTGTCATCTACTTCATATTTATCTTTTGCTGACTGGATTGATAGAATTAACAAGCACCATTCTTTATTAGAAATTATATAATTATACTGGGTTTTACAAACAATTATGTTATGTATGTATATATATATATATATATATATATATATATATATATATATATATATATATATATATATATATATATATATATATATATACCATAATTAGATTTATAGAATCCAAAAAAATATATTTAAATATAATTTATGAAGAATGCTACTTGATTAAGAATGAAGGGAAACAATCGTGTAAATTAATGCTCGTTGTATGTACAACAGTTATGTTTCTATTTCATTTTGTCATGTATCAGACAAATACTAGCAATGTATAAACTGCATGTTAAATTGAATGCATTTTTATAATGCTACAAATTTCAAATTTAATTGGTTAATTGATATGAAGTACTTTTTTAAAAAGTAGATTTATTATTAACTATCTTTATAAAGTGCAGACTTTTTACAATGCATATCATTTAGTTAGTAAGCATATGATTTTATCTATATATATAAAGTATTAAATAAAAAGGATTGACGATTTTTTAAGCAAACGAAGGGAGACATTTTTAAGTGTAAAGTTAGACAACCTACTGTAAAAACTGCAAATAGAAAATATATTTCTTGTTATTCCCCTTAGCCTCTATAAAATTAGAAAAATGGTTTTTAGTTTATAAAAAACCCGTTAAAATAAGAATCTAGATAAACTTATCAGTAGTAAATTTCTTTTCTTTTATTAACGAAAATTACACTAGTTTCTAATTAAACATTATTAATAATATACAGTTACAACACTTTTTAAATATATATTAAGACCGATGATTATTTCAGTAGTAGGAACATTAATATTAAAATACAGTCTAATAATTACTAAAAACTTTTACAGGCAAATATACATTTTATAATGATAATAAAACTTCTATTACATTAGGATTCTAATGCCTCCCTATACGCCAGTTCAATTTTATTTAATGGAACTACTATTTAAATCAAAATGTATACATTGATAAAATATTCTTCATCATCCTTCCTAGTTAGCGTACAAGACAAATGAGGCAGATGAAGTAGAGTTCATCTATTTTCAAAGACCTCGGCTTATGAAGGGAGAGTGTGGTCAGCACTATGCCAAACCGCCTTTACTTTCCCTAAAGTGAGTTAGGTACCCATCAGAGATGGGTGGACTGGTTTTCACTGACTTCGAATTCGTACTCGATGCTTTCGAGTTAGCAGTTTAGCGCTCTACCGCACGACTCTCTTGATAAATATCAAATTGATTGAAAGGAAAAACCTTAAACGCCCTATACTTATCTTGTGAATACATCGATTTTTCAAACATTCAAATTACTGTTCTTTGCTAAATTACTTTCACGTCTTTAAACTGAATTTCCTAATACTTTTGCCCTACTTTTTTTTTTTTTTTTTTTTACTAAAACAAAGACATTAGAAAAAAAATGTAAGAAAAATAAAACAAAAAAAATATTGGGAAATTCAAGAAATGACTGATTGGAGAAAAAAAATCTGGCCAACTCATCCAATATTTACAGACGACCACTGGAAGAGAGCATCGCTTGCGCCTGACGAAGCAATCCCTTTACGCATGCGCAGATTTCGGCGGCATAATTGAAAGGCGCCAATTCGTCTCTTCCGGATAAATTAGGAGAAACTTACGGCTAGCTTCGTTTTGTTTTTTTAAATTGAAAGGGTTTATTTTTCTCGATCGGATATTTGTATGAAAATTGTAGATTAAAACAATACGACAATAAAATTAAATAAAATATATGTAGCTCAATATAAACAATAAATATGATTCAATACAGTGAACCAATATGGGGAAATGAAAGCAAAATTACAAAAGTCAAACTGAAATAATTAATGTTTTAAAAAAAATAAGTTGTACTCTTGTATTAATCGCTGTTAATAAATGACATGTGAAAAATTAAAACCTTAAATAAAATAATGTAGTTATTGAACAGTTTGTATAAATATGAATTTAAGTAATTAACACATCGGTCACAGCTGTTTGTCAGTTTTATCAAAAGTGCATCCTAAAATAAACCAAAACAAAGAGTAAAATCAGGTTTGGTTGAACTTGTCAAAACACATATCAACTAAGCTCGCGCTAAAAATAAATGCAATTATTTCCTTATTTCGAGTAGGCCTACTTATCTTTAATTAGATCTCTAGACTATATACAGGTCTCTTGTCGACAGTCTTGATGTTTTTCAATTAATGCATGTCATTATGTTAGTTTTGTTAACGAAGCAAGGATGATGACTGGCTGTATCAAAACGACACAACACGAGGTGTCTAAATATAGATGATTAAGAGATGATAACTTTTGTGTGGTTGTGCTTCTTAAACAAAAATTATAAAACTTACACATTTTTATCTACTATCAGTTACACTAAAAACTAATGAAGATTATTACTATTAGTTCTAGTGTTACTACAGTGAATTAATGTGAAACAAGCAACAATATTTAATAGTGTATTATTTATGTTGTGATAATGTAGTTGTTATGCGAACAGGAAATTTCGGAGTAATTAGTTTTCTTGGGTAGTAAAATAAAAGCGTTTATTTGATGGCTGTTTTGTAGAGCTCACAACTGCTAACCCGAATGTCTCAAGTTCGGATCCCGAACTCGAATACGTAAGACGTCCATGAGTCTACCCAGCTGTGATGTATACCTTATTCAAGTTAATGAAAGTACAGAATACTAGAAAAATAGTGGAACACACTATGCTTTCATACACCAAGATAAAAGTAACACGTCACGTTTAATCCACCTGACCCTTGACCGTGAGGTCGGAAAATGTATTTTAATTTCTTTTGCATTTGTACTTTGTGAAAAAAAAATCGCATACACGGTACTACCACGGTTGGCGAGTAATCAGCCCCTATTTGAATAACGCCAGCATAATAATATCAACACACGATGTAATTATGACAATTAAAATAGGTGTAAAGAAAACAGGTAAGTGATCAATAGGTGCCTTTTTTTAACTACAATTACTCATCACAATAGAGTAAACGTTAATAGATTCTATATTAATGCCACCAATAGAAACAAGCACAATCATATTTAAGGGAATATGCTCAGTAAAAAAATCACCAAATTCCTGGTTTTTCGTCATAATGGGTTGCTTGCACTTTTGGATACTTTGTCCCTTTTTGTATTAAGAAAATAATAATTTTAATGAGAAAAAAAAAGTATGTGTTTAGATATCGTTTTTATGACCCTGTTAATTAAAAACATTTTTTCCCAATATTACCAGCTCTCTACGAAAATATTTTTATCCGTCATCATAGTGTATTTGCATCATTGGAAAGCGGGATTTAGAATGTATTTGATAACCTTAATTTCCATCATCTCGGAAACACCCAAAGCTTACAATCGGCTTTACAGTTTACACAGCTATGGTATTTTTGTGACCTACTTTTCGTTACTTTTGGCTGTTTTTCCCAGTTCAAAGGATTTTAACACTAAAAAGCTTACTGCTTTTTAATTTACTAAGCGATATTGTCAGTAATTGTTCTTCATGCAAAAATACAACTTTTTGTCTTGAGGGAATTGTGATGTCTTTCATTTAAAAAAAAATTATATGAATACTAAAATGGGTACGATTTTTTAGACCTTGTAAAATTCTTACTAGTAGCTATTTCGAAAAGTTGTCGTTACAAAATTTTAATATATCCTGAAATATAAGCAGTTTAAATTTGGTTGCTGTAAGTGCATGAATAAAAAAGCCTTAGCATTTTTAAAAGTACCAAAAAAATTCAAAATGTTGGAGGTTTTTATGGGTTTCCATGACGACCAAAATTGGTTTTAACCCATTTTTGCTATTTAATACTTATCTTAATGTGCCAAACATGGTAAAAGTATCCAAAAGGCTTTAGATCTTAAATTGTAAAAAAAAAATAGAAAAAAAAAATGAGCATATCCCCTTAATCTTAAACCTAAAGAAGAAATGTTTATAAAACGTGCTAGTTATACAATAACATCATCGCTATGTTTTTTTTAATTAAAAATAATTCATTTATGTTTTAACTTACAATGTTTGAATTAAAGAAAATTTTCTAGAATACAATCTCGCTAATATATTTATATTTTAAATGAAAATAATTGAATAAAAACATTGGCAAGAATATATCTCGCTAATGTGCTTATATTTTAAATTAAAATAATTTAATAAAAAAATTGTCAAGAATATATCTCGCTAATATGTTTCCACTTCATCAAAGACATGCCGAGAAAATCGATTTTTTTATTTATTGTGAGAGAAGCCAACTGTATGCAATTTATAAAGGCTGAGTGGATGACATTTTTCTATTCAAGTTGTCAGAAAATAGGACTTTATAGGAAAAAATTTCATTGCTAATGAAGTTTAACAGTCAGAAAATAGGACTTCATGGGAGAAACTTTCAGTGCTGCTAGAGTTTAGCTACCAGAAAATATGACTTCATAGGAAAAACTTTCATTGCTGCTAGAGTTTAATGTCAGAAAATAGGACTTTATAGGAAAAGCTTTCATTGCTGCTAGAGTTTACCTACCAGAAAATATGATTTTATAGGAGAAATGTTCATTGCTACTAGAGTTTAATGCCGTCAGAACATACGACTTCATGGGGGAAACTTCATTTGGTGCTGAAGTTCAATGTTGCCAAAAAAATAGGACTTCATAGGAAAAACTTTCATTGATTCTAAAGTTCAATGTTGCCAGAAAATATGATTTCACGGGAGAAACTTTCATTGCTGCTCAGGTAAACTCTACTTCATCTGGCACAAGGACCACAAGCACACTATTATTCAAATACCTGCGACTGTTAAAATCTCTAGCAAATTGTACCTGTTACATATTTTTTTTAAATTTCCCTTCAGTTCAGTGTGAATTATCGTCAACAGATTTCATTGAGTTAAACAAGTTTCAACTTAAAATTCCCCACGATGCTATACATTAAAGACAGAATTTTAGTGTGTCCAATATTGATTGTCTTAAGAAAGGCGTCTTCGAGGGAAATTATTTCCCTCGGGGCTTTATTAGAATATTTCAAAATAGAATGGAGAATGAGAAAAAAAAAACTACATTGTAAAACTACTTTGACGCTTTACAATATTACTCGATAAACTAAAAATAGAGTTTTTTTTTTCTAATTCTCAGAACTAAATAATGCTATACAAAAAAATATCGATCTTTAAAAGAAAATGCGAATATTACTCTCTAAACTACAACAGAAAATGCTGTTATTACTCTCTAACCTACAAACATTAAACGCTAACAATAATCTCCAAGGCTACCAGAACAAATGTTAACATTACTACACAAACCCACCAAAGAGGCCAACATTATGTTCCAAGCCATCACAAACAAAAGTAATGTTAACAACACTATTTAAACATACAAAACAAGTGTTAAAATATCTCTTTGCACCAATAATTGTGTAACTTAAATATATTCTCTAAACGTACAAAAAAAATGAAATAAAACTACTCTCTAAATACACAAATAAGAAATGACAAGATTGATCAGGTTGAAGTTTTTTAAATTTGAATAAAATAGAATCAAATCTTATGTTGCCTAGCAACGCGTTCTTCCTATTTGTTTTATTTCAAGAATCGTTGACGTAATTAAAAAAAATTAACACATATTTAATTAGACAGATGTCGTGAAGTATATGACGCATTAACAAGCAATTTGGTTTCATGAGTTTTACTTTTGTTTCGTGTAGAATACAGGGTTCGGATTTTAGCTTCTCGACAATACGTACTAGCTACCAACCCATCCCACTTTACTTTCAAAGATCACATTTTTTTTTAAAATTTGTTTAATGCAAAATGTATAAGTTAGCTTTCATTTTACGGGTACAATTTTATGTAGAAAAATCTTCAACACAAAACAAAAAACAGTTATGTAATTATGTTGTAATATAGAAATATTTTTCAGGTGTAGGAAAAAACGAATTTCTGATACATTTTTCTGTTCTAAAGCTAAGGCCGATTGTAGGAATTTTTTCCAATCCAGCTTTTTTTGTTAGCAGCACTTATAATATACTGCCTCCATCTGTCTGTTTCCTTTGTCTGCAGATTGTCACGCTCGTATTTATGGGCGACCCATTCGCAGATGGGGTGATTCCCAGACTGATCAGAATTGATTTACGAAGGGCTATAAATCTGAATAATGAAGATAATGGAATAGCAAAAGAGTCCATATTCGGAACTAGGAGCCGGGAATGGGGACATCAGTTTAGATCTAAACCATGTTGCCTTGCCGGTTGATTCTTGCGAATTTTCTGGAATGTTATTTCTCCAGGGAGAAGAGTTTTAGTGTAAATCAAGGTTAATCTGCTACAAGAAAACAGCAAAAAAAACTCAATGTTATACATGTATATGATTATTTAGATACATTCATTGATTTGAGGAGTAAATTTTTGTTATTTTATTTTATCAAATTGCATAAAATGTTTAAAAAAATGTCAAAATGGATAGCTAGTTTGCTTTTTGATTTATTGGCTTTTGGAGATATGAGTTCAAATCCGGTGTATTTTTTTTTTGTAAAACGGATTACCCTAACAAAACCCTCCCGACAAATACCAGCGATTAAAACCCCCTACATAAAGCCTACGACATAAGTTCTCCGTCTAGATCTTAAAATAAACCCAAAATAATAAACAGACGAATACACTTCAGAATGGAACAGTATCAAAATATGTTATATCAAGTTTACAACTATTGACTGTTTACTACCCATAAGGTTAAAAATTGAGACTTTGAAAACCTATGTATCATAAAACATTACTCTAAGTGAGAGACGTATAGCAGTAAAAATTCATTACTCAAATGTCAGTTCCATCTTCTCTCTCGCTAATCTAGTAATTGAGTTATACCATATCACCAATCGAACTCTACTTCATCTGCCGTCTTGACCGTCAGATTTGAAAGTTTAACGTTTTATATCATAAGATTCCTAACTTAATCACACAAAATATTTCACAGTTAACGAAATATATGAAATCGCACTAAATAACATATGTAATCATGGATGTCTAAATGCACTGAGTACTTTGAACCTAGCGTTGAAACATGAGAACGTAAAAATTGATGTAACTAAGGCTTGACATTACAAATGGCGGAAGAAGGGTGTTGAGGCGTAGTGGACTAATAAACTACAAAACTCGATGTGTCCTTACGCCACTTGAGCACCGACAACACCCTATTTATAGACCGAGGGCGAGGATCAATACATAGCATTGATCTAATAAATATTCGTCTCTAAAATTCAATAAACCGGGGCTGGTGAAAAGTCCCCTCGCTGGGCGGGGAGTGACAGAAAGTAGGTTTGAGTGTGGGGTGTGAGGGATGGGTGTGTGGGCGGGTTGTGTGGGTGGGGGAGGGGAGAGGCGGAATTGGAGTTTAGTGTTGAAATATATTAAAATGATCACTTTGTACGAAAAGTCATTTTTTTTCTCAAACTACTTACACGTTATTTATGTAGGAATGACAGCAAAACAAATGAAAATTTTAAATAAAACTAAATACTTTGTTTTAAACTGTTCGCAAGGAAACTGTAAAGTTTATTTTCAACTAAACATCTTATTTTATTCATTTAATTTTTTTGTGAAATAAAAGTTAGAGATATAACTAGAATTTTCATACTATACTACTTTGGAGGAATCAAACAGAAGTGTGTATACATCATGAACAAAACGTCCAATGCAGTTATAACAGTCTAGTTCTGTGGAAAACTATATATATATATATATATATATATATATATATATATATATATATATATATATATATATTATATATATATATATATATATATATATATATATATATATATATATATATATATATATATATATATATATATATATATTATATATATATATATATATATATATATATATATATATATATATATATATATATATATATATATATATATACATACATACATATATATTTATATATGTAAATATATATACTTATATACATACATATATATATATATATATATATATATATATATATATATATATATATATATATATATATATATATATATATATATATATATATAATATATATATATATATATATATTAAATTTCTAGGTTTATCTCTCAAGCAAAAAAAAAACATCTAAAATAACTGAGCATATTATAACTAATTTTTTCTTCAGTTTTTGGTGCCGATCTGAAAGATTCATCAAACCAAACTTCCCAGAATGGAGCCCGGCTGAAGTTTGAGACAGCGAATTTCTCTGACGGTTGGCGTCAAGTGAGAAATTTGTCAGCATAAATTTGGGAACTTTGGCTTCTGCTAGAAATAGCAGGACGAAACTGTCTTTGGAAGCAAAAAAAAAAAAAAAAAAAAGGCGGGAAAAAATTGTTCATTGGGTGAGTACAGGTCCGGCTAGGCAGAGGAAATAAGAATGGAAAGATTCGTCAATATCAAGGGGAGAGAAGTTGATGATTGGTGAAAGCTTTCGGGGGTGTGTCAAGAACGCGTCAATGTGGAGTTTAATCAGGGGGAAATCGGAAAAACCAATTAATATGGTGTGTGGTTGTTTTTTTTTTTCAGTTGGAATATTTTTATAATAGGATATTTTAATAAAAAATATGTTTATGATTTGGTCTTCTTTATACGTCAAACTTATAATATATACAAATTATTTTTAAAATGTGTTTTTTGTATACATATGGATCTCATATACATTACATGATGTGGGTAGGTTTAGAGTGGCGAATTATGTGGTTGTTATAAGTATTGCAACAGAAATGCCCATTGTAGTACTAGTTTGTGGTTTAAGTAGGCCTATGTAATTTCTTGGAAGAAATATTGTTTACTCGTTTTGGACAAAGATATATTTTAAAATGAACTTTATGGTTTTATAGAAATAAAATTATTACAATTTATAAAAAAATAAACGAAATAAAACCATATATTTTTACATTTATTTACACGTGAGAAATATATATGTATTGAAACTGGGCTTTATAAATGCGCAATACAAAAAAAAAAAAAACGTACCCAAGAAAAACGAACTTATAATGACAAGCCTAAAAAAAATAATGCTGGATGAATGAAACCATCTGGATACATAGATGTTCAATACCTCATTAGGACATAGCATCCATTTTTTGGTGTAATTGGGAAAGGCACAATGCTGATCTCAGGGCGGCAAGAGATAGGCTGGTTTGTGTTCGTGTTTTCTTTGGCGCTCAACGCGCGCAGTTCGGCGATCGATAGCTATTAATAGCACCATACATTCGTCTTGAAAGGGCTTCTTATTCGCAGGGATGGAGTCAAAACATTATCTGGCTTACGTCTAGGGGGTAATTGGATGGAAAGATGAAAGGGGTGAACTGAGATACATCAGAAATGTACGGCCGCCCACCTGCATGAGATGTATGCATTAGGGTTAGGCAAAAGTCGAGTTTCGAAGAATGTAATTAATTAAGAAAAAAAAATTGTTAAAATTAGTTTTAGATGATGATGATCTAAGACATGTGAATTAGATTTCTTTTTTTTTTTTTTTTTTTTTTTTTTTTTTATTTAAATTTTGCATTGGATGGATCGATTGTGTGGTAAATGTAATGTCAAGCTCCCTCGTTTTTATTCATCCTACATAAGTCAGGTACCCATTTGAGCTGAATTGACTCAGAGATGTCATACATAATTGTGAGTTACCGTATATAGCTGGGTTGAAAAACACCTCCTACAGATATGGTATGTATCCGTTTGAACTGTGAGGACTCGGAAATATCTCACAGATATGCTAGTTACCATTTAGAGCTGGGTGGGCTCAGCGACGTCTTAAAGGCATGATAGATACCAATTACTACAAGGTGAACTCAAGATCCCTTGCATTGACACACACCCACACATAGAGTAATAAACACATTTACATAAACACACGCACACATACACATAAACTTTATATATCGTATACTGAACTATACAAATTTATATAAACACACGCACACATACACATAATCTTTATATACCTCTTACTGCACAATAAGCGCTAATACACTGTATGTAAAGCTTTCATTAAACTTGACCTAATCAAATATTCCCTGTCCACGTCTTCAACTTCATTAATCAGCAACAAACTTAATTATCACCCATTTTGATTAAGCCGCTAAAAGAAAAACAAAAAACGTCCGCCCCGGCCCGTGTTATTATTGTTGCTGTCGTCAGTAATTAACAACCGTGCGGTGTTGGCAATCGATGCGTGGCCAGGGACCGCCCTTAAGCTGATCGACCAGGGCCCGGGATAAACACGGGCTCGATCCACGGGATACCCCACACGTCTTCTCTTTGTTTCGTCATTTTACTCGGCCATGTTTTTTATTGCACATTCCCATAAGGTTCATAGTGTAGGCCTACTATTTCTTTAGTAACGACAACTAAATACGACGATAAACGTATTTAAGTCGTTATATATATATATATATATATATATATATATATATATATATATATATATATATATATAGGCTATACATATTTATTTATTTTATTAATGTATATATATATATATATATATATATATATATATATATATATATATATATATATATATATAAAATAGGCCTATATATATATATATATATATATATATGTGTGTGTGTGTTATCGTGTATGTGTATGTGTGTATGCATTTTGTTTTCTAATTTTCTACTATCTGTATTTGTGTTTTAAAGCTGCTGTTGCAAGCTAATTAGTGTGAAACAAATAGTGTACGAATTTGATTTAAGTGCGACAGCAGGATATTTCTATTTCCGCTCTAGCCTTGAACGAATAAGCTCTTTACTTGAACGCATGCTGATATAAATATTGACCGACTGGTGAGCGTGGTGCTGCTTGCGGCCAATGCTTTTAAAACATCAAAACATTTTTTTTACGCCCGTGATCATGTGAGGAATGCATTATACATGTTGTTTTTTATATCAGATATAATTGGTGCGCCCTCGAGAAATTTGCCATATTATAAAATAATTGTATATAATAAAATATGTTTTAATTTTTTTTTTTTGCTGAACATCGTGAATCTTGTATTGACGCTAAAATTTAAATACCTCTGGAATAAGCAGCCAGTGTGGTTTGTATGGTCTATTTGAGAGTTAAAGCCGAATAAAGGAATGGAATGGGGGTGGTGAATTCGACTTTTTGTGACTAATTGTGACATATGGAAGATAGTTATATATTTATTCATCACGATTGGTAGGCCCATTATAATAAGTAAATTATCGTTGGTTTCAATTTTATTTTGATTCACTTTATTTAGTGGTGTGCTTTGCCTTGAATAATTTTGTCTTAAAATATTTTGTCTTTATATATTCTGTCTTGAAATATTTTGTCTTGAAATATTTTCTCTTTATATATTTTGTCTAGATATATCTTGCCTTAAGATATTTTTCCCTCTAGATAATTTATGTTGATATATCTTTTCATAGATGGCTTGTCTTTAGATTAAATATCTTGAAATATTCTATCTGGCATATGTTGTTCTTGTGTTACTTTTTCGTTAGACAGTTTGATCTGGCATGTTGTGTCATGACACAGATTGTTTTCTTCATAATGTAACAAGTATGTCTATTTTTTATTAGAGGTGAATTCAAGAAACGTTTCGAAGATCCGCTCTATCCCTGAGCCCATAATCTAAATCCAGGTGCTCTATGACTACATCGGTAGCATTGTTTTATTCATCAGTTACAATGAAGCAAACCACCCTCTTTAGTCGGGCCTGCCCAAGACACAAAAGGTAGATGGAACAGAGTTCGTCTTTTTTAACTAAATTCCACAAACAGGGGGGGGGGGATAGTATTATCAGCAATAGACCAAGTGGCGTTTATTTCTCTGTGCTGGCTCAGAGATTTTATACAGATACAATACTGGGATCCGAACTCAAGACTTTCGGGCTAGCATTCGTTCGCTCTACCATCCGACCACGCCACAGACAGTCTGCTTTAAATAACTCGTATGCGTATACTGTTACTCTATACCTAAAACATGTACAGCCGTGTCGATAGCAGGACGTTAAACAGACTTAGACCACAAACTTATATTTGCCGCCTACGGTAATAGAAAATTTTCCTGACAGTTCCTCAGTCATGTTGAAACAGATTCCGTTTAAAATTGACGGACTGGAAGAGACGGCTGTTAGAATTTACCTTCGGATGTTGAACTATTTCCCCGAGGTTTTCGTTCGTGGTTTGTATGGGTATGTTCTTGTATGTTGTACATATGGGGGTGTCTCAACTGCGAGGAGGAAATCGGTTTTGTCGATGTTTTCACTGTACATCAGGGTGTATTTTTTAATCTATTAATTTTTGGCATGTTTAGGTAGGAGACATTAGACTTTAAGAAAACTCAACGGGGACAGAAAACATGCTTGATTAAACTGATCATGCTCCTATACGAGAAATGAGAGCATTGTGTATGTAATTTCTAGATTTTTTTCGCATTAGTATGTTAGCTGTATGCACGTAGGATTTTATTTTTCGAAATTGGGCTACAAGTTACAGTTTTTAGGTAAGTATTTTGATATGTAACTTACTCTTATGTCAATGCAAATTAGTATTATTCAGATATATGCTAGTTTTGTTATGTTTAAGTCTAAAATAATGTCGATGTATTTGTTAAAGTTTTTAGCTGAAATAGCTACTACATAACTCTTGAATGTGCGAGTTGATGTACGTATTTATTAGTGTTTTGTTTAATTAATTCGATCGAATTCGAAAAAAGTCTTGACCGATGCTTTGCATAAATTTACTTAAGCAGATCGATATGAAGTCTCCGTTTCAACCACTATCCTCCATCAAGCAGTGCCCTGGAAGAGCAAAAGGAAAAAGAGAAACAAATCGAAAGCTACTAAATTTGGACGGAACTTTGGACTCTTTCAAGGAAGACATGAAGAATGATTTAGAAATGCATATTTTAGCGCTGACATTTCTGGCAAATCGATTTCATACGTCGCTGTTGATAGCCAGGCCGTACACAGAAAATAACCTCTTTAATTAAGTTAGATGGAAGGACATTTAAATGAGAATTACTTTGATACGTTGTATATTTGCTTTATGGGGGCGGTGTTCATTTTTTGAAATATTGTAAGCCTATGCTTTTTATTGCAAAATTCGTATCGAGAATACGAGGTTGTTTAATTTTTGTTTCAATAGAATGAAAAGATACATTTACATGATATTGTTCTTAACTATATGTTAAACTTATATGAGTTATTGAAATATAACAAGGGAGATAATACTTATATGTATATACTTAAAATATATATCCCAAAATCAGCACGATTCTTTACTGCATTAGTTCGGCATCGCTAAACGTAACGCCAGGATAAATATTATAATATCTTAATGCGCGCCACGTTACTGAGTAAAGACGCTTCTTTAAAGTCCTATAGCGGGTGGTCAGCTATTAGATTATCAGTTGTATGGAGCTGGAGCCGCGTCCGAATGCGGCCCTTTGATCGCGGGGGTGAGTGTATAGCGGGGGCCGAGCCGGGCCGAAGAGGGCCGTAGTGCCAGACGGTTTGATTGGATTAGGGAAGTCCGGATGTCTATGATTAGGTCTTTCAGGACGGATGGAAAAGGTAGAAAAAATAGGGTCTGGGAATGCTGGAAGTGAGGAAGGTTAAGGTCATATGAGATGAATTATGTAAAGGTGCAATGGTGTATGTGGAAGGTCATATGGGAAGGAAAATAATAAAGTCTTGGAAAGTTGAAAGTATATACTTGTAAGGTCATATGGGATGGACAAATTATAAAGTCTTTGAAAATTTGGAAGTATGGATGTGTAAAGTCGAATGGAAAGATAAAAAAAAATTGCAAAGGTGCAAGCATATACGTGTAAATCCATATGGAAAGGTAGAATAAAATCAAAGAAATATGGAAACTTTTAAGTGTTTGGTTTTATGGAAAATTTTAAAAAATGCCTTCTGCTTAACCTAGAACACTACTGCAAATTGATCCGTGATATTAACATTTACTAGTTCAAAACAATCGAAAAACTGCTGAATAAAATGTTTTATTTTATTTTTTAAATTTGTTTGAAGCCAGAAATAGTTTCACCTTTCTTCCAAAGTATATTTTTACAACACTTAAACAAATGATGGGCTTTACGTATACATGTTTAATGTGTTTATATATATATATATATATATATATATATATATATATATATATATATATATATATATATATATATATATATACATACATATATATATATATATATATATATATATATATATATATATATATATATATATATATATATATATATAGGGCCGGCGCTACCATTAAGGCGAACTGGGCGGTAGCCTTGAGCGCCATCCCTAGAGGGGCGTAGAAAGGTTTATTCGCTATAATCAAAAAGTACCTAATAATTAATAACTTTTATGAAGGAGTGTCGATCTATTTCGACGCTCAGGACGAACTAGCAATTTTGCAGCTCCACTCCATAATTAGATCTATAAAGGCATATATTTATTTGCGATGGTGAAAATGCAACCACATATCCCTAATTTGGAAGGTCTGGGCGCTTTTTATTTTTGTGGCACATAATTGATGTAGAAAACTATTCAATAAGTTCGTTATTTAAAAACGAACATTTCAAACGGTTATCTTATTTTAATAGGGCCTGTAAGTCTCGTTTTCTCTGACTTTGAATTAGAAATCTGTCCTGTTGTATGGAGTTTCGTAACGACAGGGTGTTCAAAGTATTGTACATGTTTGGTAAGTTTTCATGAATCGTTTAGATTTGGGAGTAACGGCGGAAGACTGTTGCTGATATGGTTTCGTAGGCATAAAGTATAGAAGTGTTAAAGTATCATAATTTTTATTCGACTGTTTTGTAGTTGAAGGTCTAGTGGAATCTGATTGATAATAGAGAAATGAGAATACAGCTGATGATGTATCTTAGTTCTGGAGTTCGGGAGTATTGATTCTTGTGGTATTTAGGTACCAAATTATATTGACTGTTAAAGTGTAGTAGTAGGTCCAGTGAAATCGTTGTTGATTGGGAGTACCGTTTGTAGAGCTTGGTGAAGTTAAGTGAGTTGGTGTCGTAGTTCTGGAACATCTAGTCTAGTTATGTTTAGGTATCAAAGTTCGATATGTGTTGTCAGTGTAGTAGAGTATATCGAGTAGTCGAGTTTATCGTAAGTTAGATGATTTCAATTAAGTACGGAACACACTACAAAGAAAGGTAGGCGTTCTCTGGTTGAAAAATCTTTAGTTTTTTAGAAATCTATGTTACCACTCTATTAATATATAATATTAAATAGGATGAAATTTATAACCAACCGTAAACTTTGTTTTTCCAAATTATTATTTTTTTTATATTTAATCAATAATTCTAGCAATAACTAAAACAGCTCCCGTATTTTTTTTTAAAGGTGTCCCTTTATTTAAGGGGATCCAAAATTTAACAACAAAATATTTACATGAACACCCACTATCAACTGTATGTCATCGATGTTCATAAAAGTATGTTATAAAAAAGCTACTACTTTGGGACTTATAAACAAAGCCTACAGTTAAGTACTCAAAGAGTAAAATATATTGATTTTACAAGATTTCATAGCTTATGTAAAAGATTTGTTATAATTGTTACCTAATGAAATTTAGATGGTTTTATTGTGCTTTTCAATTATGTCTTAGTTACACTTAGTTAATTTAGCTATTCTTGTCAAAGTTATTTCCCTTGAATAAAATGTTGGTATATGGATTTTCAAATGGGAGATAATTCGTTGCTTAACTTTACATTAATTTCAAATTCCTGCACCTTAGGTTGACACCTTACAATATATAAATACAATTGTAAGTTATTATTTGCTATTGTAAAAATTATATAGAACAGAAGTTCTAAACAAAATAGATTGGTAGGTTTTTTAACATTATCAAGTTAAAACAAATACATCAATAGCCGTTGTAGATTGCAATACTAAAGGATTCAAATATAACAAGTTTAGGCTGGATCTTACAACATTTATAACCTTTTATTTTTCAAAAAACAAAAAAAAATCATTACATAATCACACAATATAGCCATTTTACAATTATAACTAAAGACAGTCGAGTTTAAAACAGGTAAGTTCCGTTTTGGAACTCAACTTGAAAGGTCTGCAGAGTGCCCAACACTTTAATAACTTTTTAAAATGTTTTTTTCTAAAGAATTTTTTTCTGTCGGGAAGTGGGGGAAGCACTACCTATTTTCTATGGGGGGTGGGGGTGGGGGAGGAGCTATTTGGCAAAGTACAAAGTAGATTTGTGGACATTCAATTTCAATAGAATGTAATTACGCTTGCAAACTGGAATTGATGGAATTAGTGCAAACTTTTGAGACGGAGGAGGGAAGTAAAATTTGATTTTAACGTCTACTTATAACGTGTATGCAATTGATAATAAATTAATATGTCACTTTTAATTCATTGTTTTCTTATACATGTGTTTTAGTAATTAATTTGTGTGAAATGGGGCGTTTTAATAAGTTTTGTTTAGGGCGCTAAATAACCTTGCGTCGTATATGTATATATATATATATATATATATATATATATATATATATATATATATATATATATATATATATATATATATATATATATATATATATATATATATATATATATATATATATATATATATATATATATAACCGCAACAAAATTATCTTCTAAGCATATAATGGCAGATGTCTGTAATAGTCACAACTAGTTCTAAAAAAATATAGCTCACTATCGAAACGTGACATTTTATATTTAAATTCATAGTTTGATAATTGGCATTTAAACGTAAACGGAAGCATAATTGATCAGGTAAGGTGTGTGATGTGCCAGACAGGATGTACAGGTAAATTGTCGTGACACGGACATTGATTTCGTGAGTGTTGTTTTGTCCTGGTTGGCTGTGTAAGCAGCTATTGACTTTAAAATCATACTTTAAAAGACTAATGGCGTACGCGAGTTAGCTTGTGTGGTGAAATTTTCTAAATTAAAAAAAAAGAAAACTCAAGTCAAGAGAGATTTTGGTGGGTGGGATAGAACGCTTTGATAACAAACAAAAAATGTTTAAGTAAATATATTTAGTAATAGCAGGGGCGTAGCGAGGAGTGGGGGGGGGGGGGCGGGGGGTGCGGACCGCACCGGGTGACACCGTTTAGGGGGGCGACACCAAGGCAAAAAATAGCAAAATATATAGAGAAAAACTTGAGGGGGGGGGGAGGGTGCAAATCGAAAACTTGAGGGGGGGGGGGTGCAGATCGAAAGTTTGAGGGAGGGGGGGGGTGGGGGTGCAAATCGAAAACTTGAAAGTTTGTCCCCGGGAAGGGTCGCTACGCCTCTGGGGGGATGACACCATTAAGTGCCGCACCGGGTGACACCCGACCTCGCTACGCCACTGAGTAATAGGTTAGTCACGTGTTGTCTGCTTCTACACATGTTTTTTTAGTGACTGCCACAATGCTTAGATAAAGTGCTGGTTTAGCCAATAAGTAACTAATTATGTCTACAAAAAAATGTAAATACTTTTTAGAAACATTTGATAAAATATAGTTACGAACATTAGATGTTTTAAGGATATACGAATTACAAAGAAAAATTATCATTTTATTTGTTTAATCTTGGATTCATGGTAAATCTACTTTATGCTAGGTACAACAGAAATGTTTATACGGAAAGCATGCTTAATTTTTTTTTGTTACATTTTTTTTAATTGGCATTATCAATAAATCCTTAAACATATATTAAAAATTAGTAAAACCTGCTTAATAAAGTAGCTTTTAATGGTAAGTTTGCATCGGCTACTTATGTCGTTGTTGTTAAAAAAAATTCAAGTAGATTTTATGTAATATTGCAGGTAATTTAAGTCATGAAAAAACTAACGTATTTTTAAAGGGGGAAAAGTTAACGATCATGATGGAAAATATGTAGAAAGCCGTGCGGAAAGACAAATCCGGATTTTTTAAAGCAACATTTTTGGACCTGGCAAAAATCAGGGCAAATGAAGTAGAGTTCGACTGTTTCACCAGGGAAGACGTGGAAGATCGGTAAAGCCGAGACTGTTACACGGAAAGTCTAGAGTTCGGATCCCGGCGTCCAGAGGGGGCCTAGGGGAAAGTAAGGAAGTTAGGAAAAGTAATTAACTGACCACACTATTCCTTCATATCTCAAGGCCACACTTGGAAGTAAACTTTCATACAATATTTTTACATACAAATAGGTGAACAAAAATAACTATTATATTATCTTTCTGGAAATATTGAATTTTCTAAAAAAAAAAAAAAACACATTTCCTTTTCCTAATGGTACCTGAAATTGGGTAAAAAAATGTTTCTTATTTTCAGAGAGCCTTGAACCCCGTCTTATGCCAGCCTTCTCCTGTTTCCACGGCCATTATCGCTGCCAGCGTACGCCGATGTTCCGGGTGTTAATACCAGGGTAAGGGTGGTAGATTATGGGTGATCGATGCTCCACCTAGTGTATTATCGTGTAGCCGGCTCTTTCCTGATCAACACGCCGGGTGCGACCTGAAATTAGCGTGTAGCCGGCTCTACCCGGATCAGCACGCCGGGTGCGTTCTGAACTTATCGCGTAGCCGGCTGATTAGCACACCGCGTGCGTTCTGAACTTATCGTGTAGCCGGCTCTCTCCTGATCAACACGCCGGGTGCGACCTGAAATTAGCGTGTAGCCGGCTCTTTCCTGATCAGCAAGCCGGGTAACACCTGAAATTATCGTGTAGCCGGCTCTTTCCTGATCAGCAAGCCAGGTAACACCTGAAATTATCGTGTAGCCGGCTCTTTCCTGATCAGCAAGCCGGGTGCGACCTGAAAATATCGTGTAGCCGGCTCTCTCCTGATGAGCACGCCGGATGCGACCTGAAAATATCGTGTAGCCGGCTCTCTCCTGATCAGCACGCCGGGTGCGGTCTGAAATTAGCGTGTAGCCGGCTTTCTGCTGATCAGCAAGCCGGATGCGACCTGAAATTAGCGTGTAGCCGGCTCTCATACTGATCAGCACGCCGGGACAGGCAAAAAAAGCTTTTTTCTTCTGAACATTTGGTAATTTTTTGCCTTGGTGTCACCCCCCCCCCCCTAAATGGTGTCACCCGATGCGGTCCGCACCCCCCGCCCCGCCCTCGCTACACCTCTGGTTTAAACCCTTCAAACAGTGTACAGTGATGTAGTCCACTACTAAAACAAGTTAATAAATAGCGAGTAAGAGAGTTAGATAGAAAAAGTCTTTGATATAGGACTAGATATAGATCTATACTTTACACAATTGTTAACCTTAAAGTGAGTGTCTAGTCCTAAGGCTTTTTTTTTTAATTTTCATTTTGAGTGAAGAAGGATCAGATGGCTAACAAAGTTCTACTAAAAGATTTAAACAAAATAAGAGAAGCAAAAACATATTAAGCTAAAATCAGAAAACTTGAAAACACACTAACTAGATATAAAACGGAAATATGTAAAGATTCCTCTGTAGACCTAGCAATCCATTGGGCAGATGAAGTAGAGTTTATAGGTTTCTTAGCCTCGGCGTATGAAGGAATAATGTTGTCAGCTCTATGCCAAGTCGACTTTACTTTTCTTAACGTTAAATAGATACTCATAAGGTCTATAAAACCCGACCATTCCTTTTAAAATGTGTACGCTAATGTGTTATGAATCTACACCTGTTTGTGTACAACAACTTCTGATGTTTTTGTACTGCTATAGCTACCCATTCGTCTATCACATGAGGTAGTAGAGTTAAGCATCAACTTCACATCCGAATTTAATAACCCAAATAATGTTGAAATATTTCGCAATGCAGCATGTACACATTTTTATTCGCCTTTAATTGTAACACATTTTTATTCCTAACGCTAATGCAAATATTTCTTTTTAAACACACTAATCGATAATTGTGACACTCATTCTAACGTAGCTTTTTCTGTAATATTTTTATTGTGTAATCTTTTTTTCGGAGAACAAAGGAATGTCAAAATCCTTTTGTTTTAATATTTCTTTGCTTTGTTACCTTAAAAATTGCTTGCTTTGTTTTGGTTTCTTTAGTAAATAATTGAAGTGCAGCTTCTAACAAAAGTCAGTACCGTTGCTAATTTTACTTACTGGTTAAATAAATGCATGTACCATGTATACGAAATATGAAATGGATAATATATATATATATATATATATATATATATATATACATATATATATATATATATATATATATATATATATATATATATATATATATATATATATATATACTCACATATAAATTATGAATAAAATAGGCCCACTTAAGTTCAGAGATATACTTTTATGAATATATATATATATATATATATATATATATATATATATATATATATATATATATATATATATATATATATATATATATATATATATGTATATATGTATATATAATACACAACGACAGTTTGACAATTCGATGTCCCAACACTCATTAAGTAAGTTCAATTGAAAATTGTTCATCGCGATTTTAATTGCAGTGTTGCTAGGGGTTATATGGCAAACATGAATGGTGTAAACACGCGTAAACTTCATTAAAAACACCCCCTCCTTTAAACAGTCTAGGAGTGGTACGTCGATACCTCTTCAGTACAATTTAAATTGAGTACAATTACATCACTAAAAAACGGACCTATCGATTTCACAACACAGTACACAGTCACCCGTTAATGGACCCGTATTGAAAACCCAAACTCAAATATTTATTTAAACCAATCATCTTCCACAATGCCATTCTGTTGCTGCCGAACTATAAAGCCATTTCCGGGACATCGGAAATCATACACCCCTTGTCACGTGACCCCGGTAGTTTTTTTTTCTCCCCAGGCATGACGGGATAGAATTTTTTCTGCTTCCTGGTTGTAAAACCCAGATCTATAAATAGCCATGGGAATGAGAGGTTGGTGTGAAATTTAAAGCAGGTTCTATTTAGGTTGGACCTAGAACTGGGGCACTGGTTGTAGTTTGTTCATTTGTTTTCCAGGCATAAATAAAGAGGAAAGGTTATAAATTTAAACAAAACATCTGTTACATCTCTATCTCTAAATAATGTTTACGAGCCGACACTGGGCGCATCATATGCCGGTATTTAGTTGTTTTATTTTCTACTTTTTCAGTAATTCATAATTTTTGAATTCGACAGTACCAACGCTGCCACTGAAAATATTGGCTTTAAAACACTATCAATAGCTCGTTAAGAATGATAACCTCCCCCCCCTCCTTTTTTCCCCAACCCCTATCCCCCCTCCCCCCCCGTGAAAGTAAACTCCTATTAGATACCTCCCCTATGTTTAAAATCGTTTCAAACTAAATTATCTGACCCTAATAGCCGTCACTAAACCCGGCTCTACGATTGTAAACATTTAGCGTGAACCACAGCTCACCAGACCATGTAGGGGTGGGGGTGGTAGGGAGCGCTTACAGCTTGGTGTTTTTTATCATCTACAAGAAGAGATAATAATATATAGAAGGTAGAGGATTATGTCCCTAATTTATGTAGACTAAATGTATATATATATATATATATACATATATAGGTCTATATATATATATATATATATATATATATATATATATATATATATATATATATATATATATATATATATATATATATTTATATATATATATACTTGGGAATATACGTTGTTTTTAGTATATATATGATATGTTATATATATATATATATATATATATATATATATATATATATATATATATATATATATATATATATATATATATACGTGGAAAAATACACTGTTTTTAGTATGTATGTGTTATTTTTAAAATACTCTCCACTTCAGCTAAAGGATCATAATGTATTATATATCCTTTTTGAAATGCGTATAACTTTAAGGATTAGAAAATAATTGTCCAAATATTATTTATTTCTGCGTCACCTTTAAAAAGCTAAAAATCCTAGCGCTTCTGAAATCACTACCCTACAAGCTGATGCTAGAAATAGTTATCATAATTGATCAATTTTAAAAAATACATCGAAAAGTTAGTTGTTTATACAAAGCGATAAATTTTCATTGAAATAGGCATTTTCATTTAAATGTGCATTTTCAATTAAATATGCAAATGCACGTTGGAATTGAAAGAGCTTTTATACTTTAGATATATAGACAAGTGTTTTCTTTATGTATCATATAAGGTGCATATTAAATTTTTTTTTTTTTTTTTAACATTTTTTAAATTTTAATTAAATAAAACAATGTATTCCTTAAGTGTAAAATTTCGGTTGTTTTATCTAAAGCAAAGTACACAAATATTTCTTATCACAGAACGGAAAAGTTCTACTTTATTACAGAAAATGTCTGTTATTAAATATCGTTAAATAACGTCCCTTAAGGCAAAAGAAATGACTTTAAAAACTTTTTATATGTCTGAAGCAGAACTCAGCACCAATTTTTGTCGATTTTATTTTGGTTTGCTTACTGGATTTCTCGATAACTCGAGTTTGCTACGCCATCCAACGTAAATAGGACTTAATTTCTTGATGAAGAGTTTTCTACGCAAATTGGACTTGATTAAGTGTAGGGGATTTTAAAGTATTACTAGGAGAAAAGTTTACTGACATATTTAGCATGCGGATGTCATGTAATTTTTTCGTCGTTTAGAAAACTAACCTTTAAAAGTAGGTTTTTTTTTTTAGCCATAAAACTGGTAAATTAATTTTAATAGGAAAAATATTTAAATTGACAAAATATTTATCCAGAATGCATATTAAAATAATTGAGTTCATCCTTAACACCGTGTTACATGGAATATATTTAAAGAATCAGTTTTTATTTTTAAGTTAATTATTACATAAAGGGCTAAGGTTTTAACTTTTAATTTAAATTTAATTAACAATTGAAATTTATTATATTTTTTATTGAAACAATTTTATTGAATTACAATTGTAACACGCAATCATTTTTTTTTAAATTAACATATTTTTATGTATTTTAATTTTATTATTGTTTTATTAAATCACATTTAAGAAAACATTAAAATGTTGTCTCCCTTGCGTACGTGTCATTTGAAAGAATGTAAGGAAGGGGTCTAGCAAAACGAAAGTACTGAAATGACATTGTCATTTCAGAGTTGACATTGCCCGTACTGGCGAAGTTCTTTTTTTTTTTAAATAACAAATTGTAATAGAATTGAATTACAATATATATTATGAATCAGCTCAGGCAATATTTAAGAGAAAAAAAACGAATATTTTTGTAAAAAGTCAACTTCAATTTTCAGGGGGTGGGGTGGGGGAGGGGGGGGGGGGGTTGTAGGCTGGGGTATAACGGCATTTTAGATTTGGAGATGGCTTTTTATGACGATGTGCGATGGATAGAAGAAGGTAAAACGCGACAAATAAAGGTGACGTCATATAATACGATCTTACTGTACATGTAAACAAATACATCCTATTATTCTGGTTTTAAGATTCACAGACTTAAAACTTACATTTAACAGTGACTTGATTTTTTCCCCCTAACCCTCTACGTACCAGATGACGCTATAAAGAAACTCGAGCAGACAAAGGGTGGTACGAGTGCCTGCCAGTCCGGCTTCTCAAAGACACTTCTCCCGATTACGCCCTAAACAACAGTGACAGCTACAGCCTAGGAATAATTAGTTACAGCCTGTAGGTTTGGGCTTAAGGAATCGATACTACTGAAGGTCTGGGCTTAAGGAATCGATACTGTCCTGTTGGGGGAAAGTACCACAGCTTAAGCTTAACCAGCGTTCTTTCAGTATATTTTTTTTTGGGAGAAAATAGCTGAGAAGCGTTAAGAACCTCATCTATATTTAGTGCTTATTAGTCATGCGGTTTTTTTTATTATATTAAAGTGTATTCAAAATATCCTTGCAGCAAAGCAATAAATTTATTTGACAGTATAGAAACATGGTTTTAATTTTTTTTTTAAATTCCCTAAAATCTGCTTTATATCAACAAAATACATGCTTTATTTTAAAAAGGAACAAAAGTACACTTTCTTTTTTTAAGTACAAAGTAAACATTTTATTAAAAGAAAACAAGAGCTGCACTAGACGTGCAATACAGCCGAATGCAAGCAACATCGTATATATAGTAAGGGAAAGACGTACTATCGCTATAAAATTATGTCATATCGCAACCTACTGTTAAAGTTATTTCTTAAATCCATCTTTATTTAATTGTAGTAAAGTAATATGTATTATACCAGAAAACAAATGTAAACTACAAATTCAATGTATTTAATGTTTAAAAAAATTCTCAAAAATTTAATTCGTTCTTTATTCAAAATTTTCCATAACTTTATTTTTTTTTTAAATTGCCAAAAAAATATGGACAACACGTTGACAAAAATGTCAAATAAAAACCACAACCCTCACGAACAGAACAGACTTTTCCCCCCATCACAAAATAAAATCCGCTCTCTAAACGTCAGCACTCCATATAACCATCCATCAACTTTTCTAGTGTTTGTGATAATTTTTTTTTTCAATGCGACATTTCCTTTCAACAGACTCGTGTTATAAAACTCGACAGCGCTAGACCAGCTACGTGGGCAACAATATCTGCCAGGAAGCGGAAAAGCCGATGACGTAAGATGGCATCGTTTTTTTTTTTCGTTTTTTTTTTCGATAATTTGTGTAAAATCATGTCAGTTGGATGTTCAGTCCGCAGTGTTGGGGCTATATTTAGAACTTTCAACAGACGTTCGTACAGCTATCTAAATATTAACCGTTAAACAGAGAAGTGTAGGACAAGAGACATAAGACTAGTGACATAAAGGATTAAAACATACACATACACACACACATACACACACACACACACACACATATATATATATATATATATATATATATATATATATATATATATATATATATATATATAGATAGATAGATAGATAGATAGATAGATAGATATGTATATATATATATATATATATATATAACATTTTATTTATATGCAATTATATATATATATATATATATATATATATATATATATATATATATATATATATATATATATATATATATATATATATATATATATATATACATATATATGTATGTATATATTCATGTTTGTGGGTGACTCATTTAGTTAGCACATCGGATAACACCCAACCTATAACGCCACTGAATACGCTACACAACAGCCTCGAACTTGGGTTCTAAATGTGTAGGCAGTCAGCACTTCCAGCAACAGATGCTGGTGAAGGAATCGGTTCCAGTGAAATTTTTTACAACCGTCTGGTCCCTAGTGGCCCATACGCCTTCAACTCGACCTCTGGCATTGATTGGTACCGTGCCCGCCTGTCTGTGTGTGTGTGTGTTGTATCACGTGGTAGACCCCATATACGTCACGATAATTTAACCCATTCACCGTTGAACAAACGTATACATATAAATTCGACGTTTACTTACATATCCGGAAAAAATGGAAATTTAGTGTTAAAAAAAATATCAATTTATTACTTCCCTTTAGTAATAATTCCCTCCCTTTGATCAGCGTCACCAAAACGCTCCGTGAATTTGGATCGATAAAGAGCCAGTTAACCTTTGACCTTATAGAAAAAAAAACGGCCCCGGGACTGACGTCAAAAATTAGTTACACAGACTTGAAAGTCAAAGATCTTTTCTTGGGGACGGGCGGACTAAATAGAGAAAAGATAATTTTGTTAGTGTAAACTTTCTCTGTAAGGTAGTGAGGAGAGCTTTGGACTGTAAGTGGTGGCTGTAAAAAAATACTTGTCGACGCTAAATTAGGAAATGTTTTTATGTTTATATTTTTGGTATTGTGTTCTATGACTCTGTGTTTAAAGACGCCATCACGTTTTAGTGTTTGATTTATTTTGGTTGAATAAAGTATCGTTCTTTAAACGTAGGTGCTTGTGTAATGGATATCACATGCCATATTTACAGCTACAATTGGGGAAGAAGTTTCTACTACTGGCTCCAGGCGCTTTGTAACTTTTGGTATTTTAAAAATAATTTTATTGAGATCTTTAGAGTATATTAAGTATTTTATGCTTTAAGTAATTTGAGAAATTAACAATTTTGTCCAATTTAGTTTCTAACAAAGTAAAAAAGTAAGAAATGAATTTATTGTATATATGTATATTATATATATATATATATATATATATATATATATATATATATATATATATATATATATATTTAAATGCACATACATACATACACATTTATATGGAGGCACCAAACCGTGGATGGGTGATAACCCAGAGTTTTGCACCCTCCCATGGGACATCAGCATCAGATGGCCTGTAATGACATTGCTATCCCCCGCTTGTTAGTGTACAATAACAAGACAAATTTGGAAAAAACAGGCCACGTGATCTGAATGGACGCTCCTAAAAGGCTATTTTATTTCTAATGAGCCAACTGTAATTCGTTTAAAATTGGCGTGTCAAAATGACGCTTTTGGAATTGTATTATTTTAAAGATATTTAAAACGGAAGTAATTTAAATGACGTTTCTATTTTAAGATGGACATGGTTTGGAGTTATTTGGTATATTCATAATGCTCAATTTATCGATTAAATTTGTATTTTTATTCGTATAGAATATCAGTCAGAGAACTTTTATCTAGTTGGTTTATTCTATAAAAGCACCAACTAATTATTAATAGCCTGTTTAATGAGAGAAAAAGGGACAAAAAATCAGAGAGATGCATGTTCATGTCGCTGCCATTGTCATGTATAGCTATATAACACAACCATATATACAAACGCTTGGATCATATAATGTAGAAATAGTCAGGCCCACCCTTAATGTCTTTCTCAAAATTACTTTAAAGATTGATACCTCATTTAGATGTTTTTAGTAAGTCACGTTTATTATAAATATTCCTTATTTGAACCCTCCTAGTGTTATGAGTAGATCGGAATGGCGTTTTCTCCGGAAAATACATGTGAATATAAAATAAAAATAAAATGTTCTGGTGATTTGATAGACGTTGTAACCCAACCATTGCCACGTCGAATTGGTTTTTTTTTCTACGTAATACGATATTTTATCATAGCCTGCTAGTTATTGAAAAAATCTTCTGCAGATGTCATATTCTGTGAGATAAAATACAATATAACAGATACGCAAACAGTTGTAACATTTACCATGATATATCGGTCCATCGATTACTCACACAATGCAGGCACGCTTTAAATTTACGGTTAGGTTAAAGCCTCTCATTATCTGGAGGTGAGTAGTGTCGCCTAGTGCTAGAAATACACCTGGATAAAGCTAGGATTACCTGTCAGGTAGAGATCAAACTGATCAGGTAACCGGCAGTTGCTTTAAGTTTTAACACCGTGGTGGAACTATTCTGACCTTTAACGTACAGGTCTATCGATTAGGTCGCGGTGCGGTGCTTCCGTTTGGTGTATTGGAGAGTGATTGTATGTCAAGTGTTCTTCAGATAAGGGGGGGGGGGGGGGTTCAAGAATGATGAGGTTGGTTTATAATAGGTAAAGACTTTAAGAAATGGCTTAACAGGTTAATATTACTTATACATTGCAATCTTCTCAAAATAAAGCAGTCCCTGCAAATATTGTAAATTATCTTGACATCATAATTTAAATTCATTAAATCGAGAATGGATTTTAAACAAAAAAAATCAGTTTTCCATAAATCTTAAAACTGTTTAATTAAATAATGTGTTTTTACGGACATAAAGTCAAGAAGTTGTATGTAATAAGGCAAGGATGTGTTTATAAGAAATGAATGTGAGCGCTTTAATAAGGACTTCACTTATTCCTAATTAAGAAATGTATCTGTTTACAATATTTATATGAAGACATGTAAAACTCGTAAACAATTTCTATGAATTCAGAGTTAAGAAATTATATAATTAAAACTCCACTTGATTAAGACTGTAATGTGTTACACAGAATCATTGAACTCTTTCGAAAACAGCAAAACCATTGTGTTCAGAGTTATACATAGCTTCATTTGAGATCAAAAGCGTATGCTAACGCCGTATTCTATTCACTATGTAGCAGTAAATGAACACTATTTTTTAAATTATTTTGTAACACAATATTTATCACCAACAGTAATGTAAGGTAAAATTATCTAGAGAGGTTCAGGAAAATCGGGCATACAAATTATTTCTCTTAGTTATTTTACAGTTTTGTAAAATAACTAAGGATTCCTTACATTTCATTGATTATAGCTGTAAATAATGATAGAAACAATAAGGTCATTTGGGGATATGATGACCATGTTTATTATAATATGTCAAAAACATACAATAAATAAAACTAGCAGTGCATCAAAGTGCATTGTAAAGCAGTACAGTTCGCATCATCAATGTTAAAATAAAAATATTTTTTTTCTAGATAGTAGAAAGGTTTATTATCTAGAGATAAAACAGGAATATTTCAGAAAAGATAGAAAGAGAATAGAAACATATAAACTATCACAACGTCACACCAATACGGTTCTACATGTATTCCCAGGACCGCAAACTTTAACTTTTAGGTACAACAGCAAAAATATTTTCAGGCAAAGACGTCACAAGCAGTTGGTATGTTTCACCGTTACAACTCTTTAAAATCCCCAAATACACATTGAAAAATATATATAGTTTGTATAATGTCGTATATAAAACGCCCTGTTCTTTATTGTTGTAATATATGTTGTAGGAGTATAGCTGTTGTCGGATCTCAAAAGATACATTGAGACCTACAAATATAATAATTTTTTTCCTACTTCACAAAAAATAAAAAAGTATAAATTCGCTAATATTTACAGAACAATCTTTATTATTGCCAGAGGTTATTATTTTCAATGTGTGCACAATTTTGGTGAAACTAATATTTTTTTCCTTAATGTAGGCCCTAAGTCTTTTAAAAAATAAAAGTGCAAAAAATGTGTTTTGTAAAGTTTGATTAATTATTTTAAAAGTTTTGAAGAAACATTATTCCTGAAATTTAAATAAAAACTGCTAATTACATTTTTTTGATAGTTGAAAAGCGAGTGAAAATATATGATTTTGTATACAGCCAACTAATATCATTACAAATGATGTGCATTAAATAATTATTTTCTTGATTATGTATATGTAATGCTTAAATGTCTGAGCTAGAAATATTTGTATAACATATAGATATGAGCTAATTAATTAAAAAACAAATCAGGACTGGCTCTGTACAGTGTTACGTATCTGTGCTAAAAATAGGTAAACAGATGAAGAGTAGTGCTTCGAATTCCGCTACGGTCCTGGTTGCTATGACAACACCAACTAGCTACGCACAACACCTACTAGCTAGTGGAGGTAACCGCTTACCTTTTGGTAGCTCCGGCGACGCCTACTTTCGATTTGACCGTTGGGAGCGAAATTTTCGTGCTGGGTCTTGGCTCAGGCTCCTGTACGATGAGCACCGGGTCTTCAATGATGGTGATGTCTTCTTCCACCCGCGCCGCCGCCTCTTGGTACTTCTCTGGGGTACGCTTGTTCACAGACAGACTTCGCCTCTCTCCCATAGAGCAAGCTTGACCACTGGGGCAGGACATGCTCACACCCCCCCGGGAGGGCGAGGAGGTTGAAGACGAACCTCCGACGAGTGTTTTCTTCTTCGTTCCCGTCGGTAAAGTCCCCGGGGGATGCTGTGAGGTTCCTCCGGCGTCTTCCGGGGAACTCACTGAGGGCGGGGGTGGGGGTGACGGTGTCGTTGTTATGGTGGTGTTGTTGTTGTTTTGGTGAGGGTCGGTGGGATCCGCCCCTGGGTCAGCGCCGAGGTCGCTGCTCCACGTGATGCGGTGCTTCTTCCGGTTGTTAATGTTGAGGTGCCTGTTGTCCGACGTGGTAAAGGCTGGCGGGAAGGAGCGGGAGAAGGGAGGAGACGTCGGAGAGGCGGAGGGAGGAGAGAAGGAGGGAGCGGCGGCGGAGGCGGCCAGATGTGACGGAGCAATCAGGTCACATTGCAGGAGCAGACGATGCAGGCCGCGAAGCTGTCTCTGGTAGCCCTTGGCCACGACACGTGGGAGAACCGGGCGCGGTATCTTAAGGCTTGACGTTATTTTAAACCTTCGACGTGGTCTCTGGTTGGTCGAATGCCAGTTTAAAATCAGCCAATCGTTGCGTGTGGGGCTTTGGTTGGATCCAATCGTTTAAAAACACATCGGGAATAAAATCCAATAGTTATCAAGAATTCAAATTTGTGAATATTTTAATAAAATTTAACACACAATGTCATTCACTTGGTGATCTAAAGTTTGATCAAGTAATTAACTAATGCAACCGCTATTAAATCAATCAAAATAAATTCATAATCCACAACATTATTTAAGGAAATAAATATTAAACATTTATATTGTTATATTCCGTTAATTTTGAAGATGGCAGAATTTTATTTTCTTTCTAATATTTGTATGATACTTCTATAGAAATAGTGAAAAAAAAGAAAAATTAGAATGGTAATAGTCTTGTCCAACATAATTTTAAGTAAAAGCTACAAAAAAAAAAAAAAACAGTCTCCTGAGTTGTGTCCCATATTGGATAAAATATTTCAGAAAAGGGTAATAATTCATCATCTGTTTAAAAACAAAATCTAAATAAACTCAAATAAAATGTCAATTTATGTAATTAAAATATTCTTTTTCGTTACTTGATTATGCAGCAAATGTAAAGATTATAAACATAATTACGATAACATAAAATTTACATTTGACAGAATTATTCTCTAGGAACTGGTCTAAAGTAGACATGGATATTGACGTTAATCAACGTGGATAATTTAATTATACAACTAATTAAGTTTAATAACATAATATCAAATAAAGAAAGGTGTCATGTATTATTACATAAATACAAAAATAAAATATCGGTATATTTTTACGAGATCAGGGTGTTAGTTATCATCATACTGATGAGGGCATATCAATTAAAATGTTGGAGAAATGAAGTCGCAATCAAAATCTAATCTTTTGCATCGATTTTAGTCAAAACGTAAATATATGTCAGTCATAACGTAAAGAAGAATACATTGTTGTTCAAAACATAAACAAAAGTAATAGAGAAAGACAATCTGTTCAATAAAAATGTCAGTTATAAAAATATGATTTCTTTATAAAATAAGGTAGACAGTAATAGATATCTACGTTTTTAAAATTCTGTTTTTCCCCAAGAAGAGCATAGGCTAGGAAATGCAAATAAAAGCCGAACTTGAGAAGATAGTTTCATTTATTAGATAGACCAGTTGACAATGGAGACGCTAGCTTAGGTTTCTATACTAAGGTAGCAATACATGAAGAAACTAACCTGGGATCCCATCTCAGGTAGCCTAAAGATGCTAGCTTATGTTTAAACACTAAGGTAGCAATACATGAAGAAACTAGCCTGGGATCCCATCTCAGGTAGCCTAAAGACGCTAGCTTATGTTTAAACACTAAGGTAGCAATACATGAAGAAACTAGCCTGGGATCCCATCTCAGGTAGCCTAAAGACGCTAGCTTATGTTTAAACACTAAGGTAGCAATACATGAAGAAACTAGCCTGGGATCCCATCTCAGGTAGCCTAAAGACGCTATCTTACGTTTAAACACTAAGGTAGCCATACATGAAGAAACTAGCCTGGGATCCCATCTCAGGTAGCCTAAAGACGCTATCTTACGTTTAAACACTAAGGTAGCAATACATGAAGAAACTAGCCTGGGATCCCATCTCAGGTAGCCTAAAGACGATAGCTTATGTTTAAACATTAAGGTAGCCCAAAACGAAGAAACTAGCCTGGGATCCCATCTCAGGTAGCCTAAAGACGCTAGCTTATGTTTAAACACTAAGGTAGCAATACATGAAGAAACTAGCCTGGGATACCATCTCAGGTAGCCTAAAGACGCTAGCTTATGTTTAAACACTAAGGTAGCAATACATGAAGAAACTAGCCTGGGATCCCATCTCAGGTAGCCTAAAGACGCTAGCTTATGTTTAAACACTAAGGTAGCCATACATGAAGAAACTAGCCTGGGATACCATCTCAGGTAGCCTAAAGACGCTAGCTTATGTTTAAACACTAAGGTAGCCATACATGAAGAAACTAGCCTGGGATACCATCTCAGGTAGCCTAAAGACGCTACTTTAGTCAAACAATTTGAAAGATGGATCAGTAACTTGTACTCAGTGTATGTTTACATGTGGGTTTATGCGTATGTGTCCATGTGGCTCTATGTGTATGTGTACATGTGGATCTGTGAGTACAAGTAGGAGATTGATGGGTGGGGGAGGGGGGGGGTTGGTCAAGAATCTGTTAGCTAACAAAACATTCTGATGGTAGAAAACAGTGGTCATTGCCAGTATTACCAGGAAATTCTTGACTGGACAGGAGTGGTTATTTCAGTGGCGGAAATAGGAAATAAGCCTACCCCCTGCCCCCGCAAACTTTGCATCTTGGACAATGTATAAATACATATCAAGCGCATACTCATCATGAAAAAAACTACCAAACCTAGCACGTCTACCGCCCCACCCCCTTAATGAAATTTAATTTGTATAGAAAATATAAAACTTGTACATGTTCACTAACATATTCACCAACATAAAGTACTGGCCATACAACTTCATATGAAACTAATCACCAACATAAAGTACTGGGCATAAAACCAATCACCAACATAAAGTACTGGGCATAAAACCAATCACCAACATAAAGTACTGGCCATACAATTTCCTATCCTAAAGTACTATCCTATAATGAACACTTTAGGGGTGACAGGCTATTATGTGAATCAATCAGCTTATTCGCCCTTCCAATTATCGATCCTGACTTGATCCTCCTACACCCTAATTAGGAACGGTATCAATAATTGATAACAAGTATCCAGATCCGATACCCCATTTTACTTTAGCTGAATGTTTTTCTTTATATAAAACAAATCGTTCGTTTCCATGCTAAGTCTGTTAACCTATCTTCTTCTGTTTATGTAAACATATTGATTGCAATTATTGTTCAATGGAATTTTAACTGAGATTTGTTTTGCTTGTGTCTCTTAAAAACACATACAAATAAAACTATATTAGGATTTTTTGTGAATATTGCACATGCTCAGTGGCGTAGGCAAGGGGGGGGGGGGGGTTAGGGGGGGTTATAACCCCTCCCATGAACTCACGCCCCTATATATATAGGGGCGTGAGTCCATATATATATATATATATATATATATATATATATATATATATATATATATATATATATATATATATATATATATATATATATATATATATATATATATATATATATATATATATATATATATATATATATATATATATATCGATGGTCTCGGTCGCAAACCGTCTAACTCAAAAAAATTCGATTTTCTTTTTTTTTACATAAATCAAAAGCCAATATGATTCCCCATAATGCCTGAAAATATTAGAGAAATCTGTAGAATGATTATTGAGATATAATCATTTGAACAAACCGCCTATTATTTCTAGCGCTAAAAATCTCGGCGCAAAACGAATATCGCTATATTTGTCAGTACACTTTTGATCGGGAACGCAGTCGCACGACGCAATCACACAATTTTACAGCACAGCAGTCACAGTACTTATAGGTAAGGATATTTGATTGATTATGTTCAACTATTCTATTACATTTTATCATTTTAAAAAATAATAAACTAATAGTATTTGTTTAATATAGCCTATTTCCAGATTGTCAATAACCAAACTGATTTGTTTACAATTTTTTAGGCTAACACAATGCTTTGAAACTAGATCTTCATTCTAGAATCTAAATATCAATCAAAACATCATAATTCGAATTATATTTCCACAAGAATGTGCAATAAATTTAATAATTGTTAATTCACTACTAGCTTTAGATTGAGGGTTTAGATACGTGTTAAGAAATGTTTATATGGTAGGTTACAAAATGTTTGGCGTACATGTTCAACGACATGGTTAGTTGTCTTTAGTAAATGCTTTTATGATTAATTTTTCAAAAGACAAGCCTATCTCAACACACCAGCCTCTCCCAACAGACCAGCCTCTCTCAACATATCAGCCTCACTCGACAGACCAACTTCTCTCAACAGACCAGATTCTCTCAACATACCAGCCTCTCTCAACACACCAGTCTTACCACATAACAGACCAGCCTCTCTTAACAGAACAGCCGCTCTCAACAGACCAACCTCTCACAACCGATCAGCCTCTCTCAAAAGACCAACCTCTCAACAGACCAGATTCTCTCAACATACCAGTCTTACGACATAACAGACCAGCCTCTCTCAACAGACCAGCCTCTCAACATATCAGCCTCTCTTAACAGATCAGCCTCTCTTAACAGACCAGCCTCTCTCAACAGACAGCCTCTCTCAACATACCAGCCTCTCTCAACATACCAGCCTCTCTCAACAGACCAGCCTCTCTCAACATACCAGCCTCTCTTAACAGATCAGCCTCTCTTAACAGACCAGCCTCTCTCAACATACCAGCCTCTCTTAACAGATCAGCCTCTCTTAACAGACCAGCCTCTCTCAACACACCAGCCTCTCTCAACAGACCAGCCTCTCTTAACAGATCAGCCTCTCTCAACAGACCAGCCTCTCGACATACCAGCTTCTCTCAACAGATCAGCCTCTCTTAACAGATCAGCCTCTCTCAACAGACCAGCCTCTCGACATACCAGCTTCTCTCAACAGATCAGCCTCTCTTAACAGATTAGCCTCTCTCAAAAGACTAGCCTCTCTCAACATATCAGTCTCTCTCAACAGACCAGCCTCTCTCAACAGATTAGCCTCTCTCAACATATCAATCTCTCTCAACAGACCAGCCTCTCTCAACAGACCAGCCTCTCTCAACAGACCAGCCTCTCTCAACATACCAGCCTCTCTTAACAGATCAGCTTCTCTTAACATACCAGGCTCTCTCAAAATATCAGCCTCTCTCAACAGACCAGCCTCTCAACATATCAGTCTCTGTCAACAGACCAGTCTTACCATACAAGACACCAGCATCTGTCAACTGACAAATCGTAAAGGCACCAGCATCTCTCAACAGACCAGCCTTTCCCAACAGACCAGTTGTAACATACAAAAGACCAAACTCTCTTAAATGTTTAATCTTACCATACAGGACACCAGAATATATCTACAAACTTGTCTAACCCTTTAAGGCACCAGTAACTTACAAGAGACCAATCTCTCTCAGCAGACCAGTCGTAATATACAAACCACCAATCTCCCTCAACTGACCAATCTTACCCTCCAAGATACCAGCCTCTCTCAACAGATTATTCTTACCATACAAGAGACCAGCCTCTCTCAAAAGATTAGTCTTATCCTACAATAGACAAGCCTCTCTCAACATACCAATCCTACCATACAAGACACCAGCCTTTCTCAACAGATCAGTCGTAACATACAATAGACCAGCCTCACATAACAGACATTATACACCAACCTCTCAAAAAGACCAGCCTTACCATACAAGAGACCAGCCGATCTCAAAAGACCAGTCAGACCTATCAAAAATTCAAAGCGACAGATATTCGCGCACTGCAGTACAAGCCTGATGCTACTGTCTACTTCAAAGTGAATTAGCAGATAGCTGGCAATTGCTAAGCTAGGGTCGTAAGATTATGATCTCATCTGTAGCCCCTGTTAAGTTGTACAAGAGCAGAAAAAAAAGATAAAAGCTGTCATATTTGAGCACCTAAAAGCAAGTCATAAACACACCTTTTTATGATGATTTCCCTGATTTTAAAAATATGTTGCCATTTTAATTTTTCTTTATGTGACGTTTATTCAAAGAATAAATTTTAAAAATAAACACATTGTTATGTGTTACATTTTTGTAAAATAAGTAAACATTAAGTCATTATTAATGTGATTAATGTGTTATGTCTCATTCATAATATATCTGACAATAAGGTTTCTGTTTTTACTATTATCATTCTATAAACCCAGCACCCACCAGATTTAGTAAAATAAACTGTGAGAATAGAAAGATGTAATAAATAAAGCATAACCTTCAACAGTTAACAAGTCTAGTGCTAAATACAGACATAATGAATACAGTCGAAAGCAATGAAGCCATACTAAAACATCTCTACTAAAAATTAAACTGACCCCATAATGTAGAATAAACTGAAATAATTAAAATTTGAGCCCAAAACTATAATCTAAATATTATGAAGTGTTAATTATAACTTAAAAACATAAACATAACTAAATCACGTTCATTGGACAAAACGAACGAACGCGGCTGAGACCGAAATTCTCGGTTCAAAACGGCCAAGTCTGCGCGCGCACAGATAGACGGTTTGCACCGAGAATTTTAGACCGAGCAAACCGTCTATCTTTTTAAACCTGCTATAATTTTGTAAATATTAACAAAACTCATTTTAAAACGCTACAGTATAGTCGGTAGAGAGTTTCTTCGGAGTTATCATTAAAAAAAATGTGTATTAGAGCGATCGAGAAGGAAATAATCAGTTTTTTGTCTCTCCTGTAAAATTTACATTTTCGGAGTTAGACGGTTTGCGACCGAGACCATTGATATATATATATATATATATATATATATATATATATATATATATATATATATATATATATATATATATATATATATATATATATATATATATATATATATATATATATATGATTTTATACGTATGGAAAAATATTTGAACCCCTCCCATGACCTATTCCTGGCTACGCCACTGCACATGCTACACATAGCACTACTCAAATATGTAGCCTACCATTGCAAAACATAACATTCAACTTATTTGAAATTAGTGATAAAACAGATAGTGTTAGATACCTCACAAGTTAAAGACATTTGCAAATACTATAGACGTTTCGACCCAAGGTCTTCGTCAGCTCACAACAGTGTGGTTACAGACTAGACAGAAAAGACAAACAGCAACACACTTTTGGACTTAGCTCGACAGCATTAACCACACTGCATCTACCATTTGTATTTACCTTATTTGAAATAGTAGCGATAATAATTATTGTATTAATCTCAAAGTCCTACAAAATCGAACTCCTAAGATCAACGTACATACCTATACGTCTATACACAGAGTTTCTTCCAGGCATCTCGTTCGGGGGGGGGGGGGGGCATACACCCCCCCCCCCCCCCCGAAGAAAGTCTAACTTTTAACCATTATCATCATAAAGTATAGTACATTTCTAACATTATTAGCGACGTGTACATATTCTTTCCATTGGGACATTGTCTAGGGCTAACGTGTACAACTTGATGTTGGTATTTTTCACGACTAACATTTAAGTGGTATCATCCTCGGGTTAAATAAATAATTTAATCCAATTAAAAAATTTTGTTGAAAAAAATATCATTCTAGAGCTTTTTTAAAATAAATAACGGTTTAAGTCTTCTGTTTCGTCGTTCTTAATTTTTAATGTTGGAAGAGATTCCCTCCAACACAATTATAGGCCATTGACTCGGATTTCAGCCTGCTTTTCTCTCTGGATTTGCTTCCATAGCCTTTGTCCAACCAAGAATAAACTAAAAGGCAGCAGTTGTTTGATTTTGGAGTTGTCTCTCCTAGAAGAGTGGCTGTCCCCAGCTATCGAGCCTCATCTGCCCGAGGGTTTGAACTCAGGACTTTTCCGGTATAGCAGTCATGATCTTTACCGACTCGACCACGCCAACCCAAGAAAATGTGGAAAAAAATTACATCACAGAAATGAAATAGAAGACAACTCAACTCTAGCTATTTAAAACACCCAAGAGAACAAACATGCATTGTCTATGTTCTTACATGTATCTGATATAGACAAACAGCAAGTGGCCTACTTCATCAGTCGCCAATAGACAAGAAAAACCCATCACCGCTCTGTTATTGGTGAGCAAACGCCTCTCCTATCCGCCGTTATAATTATTTATCTACTCACCCCCCACACCCATGGGATCGACCTATCTAATCTACCCACCGCCACAGGCCCCGATGCTAATTTTCTAGACACAGACAAAATCAAAAGGGGAAAAAAATGATGTTTTTATGTATCTTTTTGTATACACGCAACTACAATAAAACACAGGTCTTTGTACAAATTAAGAAGAGGCGGAATGTGTTTGGGGGTGGGGGGGGGGGGGGGGGTTGTGTACGCGATATTTTAAAAAATAAATTTAATTTAATTCAACTATTTTTTGGACCATTTGAAAAAAAAATCAAATTAGATAAATACAATAGTTATACAGACTTATTCCTTAACCACCCACAAATCCTGGCGGTCAATAAAAAAACTTTAACAGATACCCCCATTGCAAAAGTTCAGCGCGGACGCCCGTGCAGACCAAGATTGGAACAGTTGGTTCAGATCACGTGATACTCCTTGCCGGGAGTAAATGAATTGGAAATAAATATCGATTGGTTGACCAGTGGTCAGTGTAAATGGCTACACCCTGTCTGGTTTTAATTATTACCCCTCCCCTTCCCCCGCCCCTCCCCCAACACGGATTAGCTATTACTGTGATCAAATGTAGGAGTAAGCGGATATGAGTTATGAGTAAATGAACATTGAAGCCTGGGGCTGGGCAGATTTAAGACCAGCCGTTATATAGCGAATAAAAGAAAAGCTGAGACTTTAGGAGAAATGTGACAAATAAAATATTTGTATCTTTTATTTCAAGTTTAAAAATTAGATGGTTAAGGTATTTTTTTATACTAGAAGTCAGTTATGATACGAAATCAAACGTATGTAAAACTAACATAAAAATATCGTTTCCAGTGGTGCAGTTTAGTGTTATCGATTATCTTGAGCAGGATCGATAATTTGACGCAAAATACATGTGTAATCGTTTAAAACCAAGTTCAATTAAGTCAAGATATAAACAATCAATACTGCTGGAATCTACTGCACACATTAACCCTAGGAGTATAATTGCAATAACTAATAGCTACCTAGTTTATTTTAATCCGATATACTTAGTGTAAGGATATTGGGAGCTATTGCATGTGTTTTAATATTACGAACTAAACGTCCTAGCGTTTGAGCTTAGACAAGAAAAAGTATAGAATTCTAAGCCATATAGATCTATGACCATAAAAAAATAATCCTAAAATGTTTGCGGTAATTCAGAGTTTAGGTAGTTGGTAGACTAGCTATAATAAGGGTGATCTGAGATATGATAGAAGCTTAAAGTTAGCTAAGTATTATAGGGCGTGGCTATAGTTTAGCAACCCCCGTGAAATATAATAAAAGAACCCTTTGGAACTATACGGGCCATGGGGCAGGTGAATAGAGTTCACATGTTTCAGTGAATTCAGCATATGTAGACTACTAACCCTAAAGTCTCGGGTTCGAATCCAGGTTCAAGTCAGTAGAAAGTCCCTGAGTCGACCCAGTTCTGATGGATACCTAACTTACGTTACGCTTAGTTCACAGAAACATGTGAACTCTACTTCACTTGCCCCATTGACTGTCACATTCGAAAAGAGAACGCTACTTTATTTTGTTAGCTTACGAAGGTATTGTGTGGTAAGTCGTCTTTACTTCCACTAAAATGCGTCAGGTATCCATCAGAGCTAGGTTGATTCAGAGACAACTGACGGATGCGAACTCGACTCGACTACCATTCACCGACGCTGTCCTTCAACTACAAACAAGAGCTCAAATAACTATTTTTATAATGAAAATTTTAATTAAGCGTTGTACATTTATGTAGAAAAAATCTTACAATTACTCTTACAATTTCTATGTACTCATCATACGACTTCATACTAAACTTACACTTTTAAACAAATCCGTAATTCCATTAACACATTCGAAACAAATAACTCTACGCCATGTTTTAACAGCCTACCAACCCTCTAGCGACAACAGCCGACTAAGACTGGTAATAAGAAATAAATATTTATTTAAAGTCCGCGTCTAGGGCACTTATCAATATTTGAATATGAGTCGCCCAAACGGTAGTTCGGCACGTAATTTGGTGTATATATTATCGTCGCTTGGTTCCAGAACATTATCGTCGCCTGGTTCTAGAGAGATGTGTTTTTGGCAGTTCCACGATCCGATATGCTTGATTGTACTTGTGTTTTGCAAGTAGGGATACTTGAAGTTTAACGAGTAGGAAGTAATGACTGAAAAAGTTGTGAGATTAGTATGTTAGCAAGTAGACTATACTGTCTGAATTGTGGTCAGATATGTATGTTAGCAAGTAGAAGATATAGACTGAAAGGTGTACTAAATGTACACAGTCCCCTACGCCTCGAATTAGATAATTGTATATCCAGTATTGTAGATTGGATAGATTGAGCGAATAGCGTTTTCATGTTTTGTTTACAAATATTATTTTTTATAGTCACACTTTTCATATTACTGATTACCGACTTGGGCCTAGAGACGGTAGGAAGTATTTGAGTCCAGTCTCTGATGGGTACCTGACTCACGTTAGGGAAACAAAGGCAGCTGGACATAGTGCTGAGCACGCTATCTCTACGTATGCCGAGGATAAGAAAAAGATGAGTTTAGCTTTACATAACGGCTTTCGTGCCCGACTTTACTTTTGTAAGTAACTATATGCGTCAGATTAAAGTTAACACATCAATTGACCGTAACCTAATTTATATGTTGATGGTGTGTGTAGTAACAGTTGACACAGCGCTCACCGTATCGGACTAAGTTACACAATAGTACGGGAACTCTACTTCCTCTGTCTAACTGACCATCCGTTGTGTGAAATTCCTGAACTAGTTAAATCAACTACTTAACTCTTTAAACCAGACATAAAGACATAAAGACGCAATAACTCCCCAATTATGATTATTATCATCAGGATAATACTACTATCAATCATGATTGTCATATAACGTAATCCGATTGACCGACACGCGATATCATGCAATCCATATATCAGCAGCACTTCTAAATACAGAACCAGATTTACAAGCCCTAAGAAAAAAAGCTAGAAGTTGAACACTTCATACACTAACAGCAAATTATACACAAAACGGCGGAGGCGTAGCAAGCGGGGGCGCGGGGTGCGGACCGCACCGGGTGACACAATTTAGGGGGGGGGGGTGACACCAAGATTAATTACATTAATTAAAGATTAATTAGAGTTAAAGTGTTTTATGTGCAAATTGGAGATTCCGTCTTGGGGAGAATGACGTAACTGTTCTAACTATAGAGAAAACAATGTTACATCCAGCTGTATTAATAACCGACTACAGTTAGTATTCACTGTGCACATTTTGCAGCTATCCCCCACCCCCTGGGAAGAGGGGGTGAAACCAACTGCACAATTAGCAGAGGACAAATTTTCAAGAACCGATAATTCAATCAACGACCGGGGTGGGGTGGCACCATATCTAATAATTTACTATGAAAACGTTTCTTGTTGCAACTTGAACTAATAGGTGGATTAAAATTATGTGTGAAGATACTTTTTGGTGGGGGGAAGGGTGGGGGGGGGGGGGTGGTGCCGCACCGGGTGACACCTGACCTAACTACGCCGCTGCAAAACAGTTTTTAAAAAAACCCTGATATATTACCTTTCTGACTTGGTTTTGAACTAAAACCTTTTTAAAACCTTTATCAAAAAAGATCAGTATCCAATCAACCAAGAGCCGTAGCACATTAAAAATACAACAAGTAAACATTGTTTCGTTAAAAAAAGCAACGGCCGGTATTTTGTTCCTGTATTTTTAGTAACTTTAACTTCTGGTCTTCTAATCACATTTAGTTGAACTGTTGGTAGCATTATTTAACCGACTGTTATCTAACAGTATGTAGGATTGAAAGCGCAGAACAAGTATACTTTAATTGTGGCAAGACAATTTTTACTTTCTCGTATATACGTAGTATAGAGAAAGTATTGTAATCACTGATACGGAAAAACATAATTTTGCAATCTTGTCCGTATGTCTGTGTGTGTGTGTGTCTGTGTGTCTGTCTGTCCGTGTGTAAACACGATAACTTGAGTACCGTTACAGCTAGATTGATGAAATTTCATATATAAGTATTTTATCAAAATCGTATATCCGTATCAACTTTTGAGCGATTTCCGATAACCGGAAGTGGTACTTTTCCTACTTTGAATTTTTCAAAAGCCTATAACTTGAGTACTATTTCAGATAGATAAATGAAATTTCACATGTAAGTAAAAGATCTAATTCTCTACCTTCTGTTAAATTTTGAGTAATTTCCGTTGACTGGAAGTAGTAATTTACGCTACTTCCGATTTCTCAAAAAACTAATGTAAATTTTTAAAGTACTAATAATATTGCGCACTATTATACGCGTTTTTATTCGGCGTTTGCTTGGTGCGCAATGTTTTTTTTATGAGATTCTATTCTATTTTTAAAAGTTTAAGTATTTAAAATGGATTAAAAATCATAACTATATCCCCAGTTACCATCCCCTGTTGTTTTATATAAGAATATTCGAGAAAGTTTAGGGGAGATCACTACCGGTTTATTAAATTTCTATTCCAATTGTACAAATTTTAAATGTAGCAAGACAGAATTTTTCAAGCTTTAAGACGAAATCTAATAGTGAGTGTTTTTACTTTCTCGTATATACGAAGTATAGAGAAAGTCTTGTAATCATGCAAAAAAAAAAATCGAGATTTTTGCAAATCTCGACGTTTTACATCTCACTGATACGGAAAAACATAATTTTGCAATCTTGTCCGTATGTCTGTGTGTCTGTGTGTGTGTGTGTGTGTGTGTGTGTGTGTCCGTGTGTAAACACGATAACTTGAGTACCGTTACAGCTAGGTTGATGAAATTTCATATACAAGTATTTTATCAAAATCGTAGATCCGTATCAACTTTTGAGCGATTTCGGATAACCGGAAGTGGTACTTTTTCTACTTTGAATTTTTCAAAAGCCTATAACTTGAGTACTATTTCAGATAGATAAATGAAATTTGATATGTAAGTAAAAGATCTAATTCTCTACCTTCTGTCACATTTTGAGAATTTTTCGTTGACCGGAAGTACTTATTTACGCTACTTCCGATTTCTCAAAAAACTAATGTAAATTTTAAAAGTACTAATAATATTGCGCACTAATATGCGCTTTTTTATTCGCGTTCACTTAGTGTGCAATTAATTTGTCTACGAGATTTTATTCTATTTTTAAAACTTAAGTATTTAAAATGGATTAAAAATCATGTCTAGAAGTCTATAGCCCGAGTTCCCATCCCCTGTTATTTTATATAAGAATATTCGAGAAAGTTTAGGGGAGATCACTCCCGGTTTATTTTTATTTTTTTTCATAAAAAACAACTCCAGAGAAAAATTCGTGATATTGCTAGTCCCGTTGGTATAATTGTGTTTCTTTTTTACCCGGCATGCCACCGGATGTTAAAGTCAACAACTAGGGGGGACGGGCGTATTTAGGAGAATCGAATACAGTGGCATTCTCAATACTGTTAAATAATGAAATACTAGATCATTTTTACGATACTTGGGTAGATCAGGGTTTCTTTCAGACTGTTTACTCCAGGGAAGTGTGTGTGTGTGGGGGGGTACTTGAAACCTTAGGAGGAGAGTGGTGTTAAATTTTCAGAGGGGTGGTATAAAACTGTTAACGTATATAATTTATATGCATACTATTTGTTTTCTATTTCCTCAATGGCATGGGAAGGGAGGGTAGAGATGGATATGCTTTGGTATTGCCCCCCCCCCACCCTCCCCAACTCCCTGAGAAATTGTAATTATAGACTAAAATCAAGGTGGACTTGCTATGGCAATGTATCCCTACCCCCGCTGGAGAGGTGCTAGAGCTAGAATAGAAGCTTATACAGAGAAAAAAAAGGAACCTCCATCAAAATCAGCTAGTATTCCATACGTCCGAAATGTCGCTAGCTCAAACCTCTCAACTAATACCTCTCCATATATAGCCAGGGATCTACTTTTTCTCTCTCGTAGGTCTATATTCGGTTCTATTGATCTTTAAAGAACTAATCACCCGCTTTCGGAGTTCCAGAAGGAAATACAAGCTCCGGCCCCAGAGTCGGGCGAGTCAGCCAAATAAAATCCCCGGATCAGAAAATAACAGAGAAGGGAGAAAATAACAAACTAATTTATAGAGTGCTCGGCCTTTGTTCCCTTAATCCTCTCTAGCAGCGCAGAAAGGAAGGATTTAAATTTTTAGACAAAGGTGAAAATAATAGATGGGAATTCGTAAGACACGTAGAGTAGGCTTCGGTCGAAATATAAAAATAAAAACATGATGCAGAGGCTAAAAAATGATTTTTTTTCTGTAGAATAATATGTGTTACGATTTTATACATTTGTCACCCTAAAAAAGAAAGTTTTTATAAAGCATTCAACGTGTCAGTTCTAAATTTATGTTATAAAGAACTTATGAATATGTGCGTTTATGGCATAGTATATTATAACATCCGCTTTAAACAATATTTTTTAAACTAAAATTAAAATCTCATTTATCATTTTCTTAAATCTTGGTGTCTCATAAATTTAAATGGGAAAATTTTTTTTTAAAAATTATAGGAAAAATATTAAAACCTTAAAACTCCTGAAGAAAAGAATTTTTTTTTTGTTTATTTAAAGATTTTTTAATTTTTAGATTAAAATAAAGGCCTCTCAGTTATATTTAAACTAATTTCCTTAAAAAAATCTGTTTGAAAAACGAGTTTCTGTATACACACAGTAAGACAATTGTCTGTCATGTGTCAGCCTCGCGTCCGTTGATGTCTTAGCTCTGAGGCAAATGTAAATACAAAAGCAAAAGAAAATTGACGTTCTTCGAACAATGTCTTGTATGCCAAATTCCACCACTCAGAGAAATCTTAGTTAAAAAATTAACTGAGGAACAAAATGTCCTTAAGCTTTTCTATTCATCTTGATGATATTTAATAAACTTCACAACTTGTAGCGAAATGTGTACTTTTGTTGAAGAAATTTTGGGACAGTTGTCATTAGTTCAACGTAAGGAAATCGAAAATAAATGGTAAAAATTATCATTTGATAATATTATAAGTAAAATATGATGAACAATAGAAAAACGAGGAGTGATGATTTGAGCAGAAAAATGTATTAAAATTAATTTTGAAATGATTCCTGAAAAACTATTGTTAATTAAATTAATTCGAAATTAAAATAGAGTTGTTATAGAGAGAAAAAGTGTGTTTATAAAACCGACTAGTGTAATGTTTGAACTTTTTGACTGCAGCTAAAATAATTTTCAAGTAGAATTTTTAATTTAGTACTATTTTTAATTGTCTATAATCCCTGTTTTAAAAATGTGGTAACTATGCAAAATATTTAAAATTATTTAAAGTGCAAACGAAAAAAAAATGTTTGAGTTCGGTAATCTTTTAATGCATTTTAAAAATTTAGATTTTCGATGGATTATAAATTCAAAAAAATGTTTTTCATTGTTTATGGGAGTTTGGGTTGCTGGGTTTAAAATTTAAAATATTATGCATTTCTTCTTTTTTCTTTAAAAAAAAACAGCAGAACAGCTTTTACAACAAGGGGTGCATTTAGGTGCATGTAAATGAAAGACCTTAAAAATACACAAAAAGAAAATAGCCTACAATTGTATATGCAGCTAACATGTTTACATATCATATACACAAACAACGAATAATTCGAATCAGAAATATAAAACAATATCATTTAAGTCTAAAAGACGAAGTAAAAACTTGAATATTGTTTTATTCTCAAGTAAAACGATCTTACGCTTACGCATTTACATTGTTAACGAAATTTTAACACACATCAATACTTCGAATGACAAACTTTTCTAATTTACAGAAATAAACTAAGGAAAATTTAACTCTTCAGTATTTAAGTGGGGCCATGCTATTCTAAAATGGGTTAGTTTCTAAAGGCTTACTAGCTGACTGCTTAAATTCACATACATACTGTATTACAAAGTGTCTGACTAGATGGATAATTGGCATAACACGTTGCTAAAACTGTTGACAATTTGTAGCAATTTTTGTTTTTCTAAAAGTGTCAGTTGTTTTAACGTAGTTAACATAATTAAAGTAATAAATGAAAAAAAAAAGTGTTGATATAACTGAGATCAACTCCATGTTAAGATTCGCATTTGGATGAAATTAAAACATGAATTTTAAACAAAATTTTAAAAAATCTTTTTTTTTTCAAGAGGTTTTTGAAGAAAATGTTCAACAGAGAGGAAATATGAAGAGAAAAAAAATTAAATTAAAAAAAAGACGATGATATTTTACTCCGTGTTTTGAATATTTTATGAGACGGATAATTTAAAGAAAACATTAATTTATTTGCCAGCATTACTTCCCTTTAATGTAAAACTTCGACAAGGAAAAAATAATCGATAGAATTCTTGCAAAATGTCATCGGTGGATTTATATGGATCGCGCCGGATATGTAACGTTGAAGATATGCGTATTTAAAGATGTGAATTTTTGTACACGTTTTTAAATCTTCCTGACCTCTTTGCATTTAATGATTGCTATACCCAGAACAAAACCATATTTTTATATACAAAATTTATGTCTTAAAAATCGATTTTGATTACAATAATGCAATCATTTTGAAGAACGTACACTACATAGAAATATAAAAATATAATATTTTACAGAAGCAGAGTTTCTTCCAGGCATCTCTTCTTTGCCCCTCCCCCCCCCCCCCCCCCCCCCGAAAAATGTTTACCGCCCCCCCCCCCCCCCCAACCGAACGAAATTAAATTTAAATAATTTATATAGAAAATATATTTTTTGACAGTGTCCGCCCCCCCCCCCCCGAAGAAAGTCTATCCCCCCCCCCCCCCCGAAAATTTCAAGTGCCCCCCCCCCCGGAGAAAAAAGTCTGGAAGAAACACTGTTCAGGGGTATTAAAAATAAGAAACTCTGGTTAGATTTGATGTTTTAGGACCATGTGTAGCATCAATCATGATTTATCAGACAATATATGTGGGAATTATATCTTGTCATGCTATCGCGCAGTTTTGAAAAAAAAAATTAAAAATTAAAGATCAGACGAATTCCTATATGGTTTAAAATGTTGGAAAAGTTTAAATGTGTAATAGTAAATTAGGCACATGTTATCACATTATTTAAAACGCAGTGTTTAAAACGTTTGTAAAGTTGTTATATGTAATAGTTAATCAGATTATTTTAACACGGTGTTAAAAACGATGAGAGAAGTTCATCTGTAAACTCGTCAACAACTCCTCACAGCACATTTCTATTTTAAAACACCCCTTCTGTTGTTTTTTGTCCCAAGTCCCCCGCCTCTTCTAACCCCCACCCCCTATCCACACCCCTCTTTGTCTGAAGCCTTAATATTGCAGTCTCTGAATCAATAGATTAAACAACATGGGAAAGCTGAATGACGTCATATGACAACTCAGCAATTCGTTACAAAAGCTGTTTTATTTTAAAACTCAGCAAGCACAATTCTTTGACATTCGTATAGAATTTTTTTTTTACTTTTTTTTTATTTTTCCAAATGAATTCATATTAATTAATCAAATTATTTTAAAGGAAATTTGCGATATTAATCCCTACACATGCAAGATTTCAATATTTACAAACCGCAAATTAAAAAAGAAAAAAACGTTATTTGCTAACTGGCTATCTAACGAAGTTCATCTTTATTAAAGTAAAATTTTTGGAAGCTCGCCTCCACAAAGAATTTAGAAATAATATCACGCATTATCTGAGAAGTAGCTCGTAGCTTCGTGTTTAAATAACAAAAGTCTGTTGTCAAGCCAGGATCATAGTTTTGATCAGAAGAGCTACGATCATTTGTATGTCGCACGTATATATATATATATATATATATATATATATATATATATATATATATATATATATATATATATATATATATATATATATATATATATATATATAAATGGCGAAGATGCAAAGTAGGACAGAGGGTGACACAGGGACGTGTATTGGGTGAGGTGAGACACTATGTATGACTGAGGATGATAAAGGGTCTTCCAGATAGGTGAGACACTTTAGATAATAGACGACACACGGTGAGACATTGTCTTGCAGATAGGTGAGACACTACAACTCAGAGGACAGACAGTGACGCAGGTTCATGTAGTAGGTCAGGGGTCGGCAACCTTTTTGCGACGGAAGAGCGAAAAGTTACTATCTACAAAATTTCCACTACCATTTTATGTGCACTTCGGTAGAGGAAAAACATGTAACCATTACCACGGGGTTGGCCACAACACTGTTGTGGGGCTGGGCCTCGTGCCCGAAGTTTCTTCCAGGCATCTCTTCTAACTCCCCCCCCTCCCAGATAGAACTAGAATTCATATAGAAAATATATACCTTTCAGAGGCGTAGCGAGGGGGGGAGGGGGGTTCGGATCGCACCGGGTGACACCATTTAGGGGGGGGGGGGGTGACACCAAGGCAAAAAATAGCAAAATATATAGAGAAAAACTTGAGGGGGGTGCAAATCGAAAGTTTGAGGGGGGGGGGGGGGGGGGGTGCAAATCGAAAACTTGAGGGAGGAGGTGCAAATCGAAAGTTTGAAAGTTTGTCCGCGGGAAAGGTCGCTACGCCTCTGGGGGGTGACACCATTAAGTGCCGCACCGGGTGACACCCGACCTCGCTACGCCACTGATACCTTTAACGGTATCCGCCCCACCCCCTCCGGTAAATTTTAGTACACCCAATCCCCCAAACACCCCCCCCCCCCTGGAATAATAAGTCTCGAAGAAACGAAACACTGCTAATGCCCCGCGGCTGTCAGCTGTCCATATACGCTTTACTCCACCTATTCCCTTTGTTTTTTATTTTGTTTAAAGTTGTTTTTGTTTTTACGTTTTTACAGTATAATACTTATTGAGTTTTGAAATTAAAATAATATAATTATTAAGGAAACGGAGAGCCGCATATTTACATCAAAAGAGCCGCTTGCGACTCTCGAACCGCAGGTTGCCGACCCCTGCTCCAGTCGTAACGAGGATCATGATCCTTTATCAAGATTCAACTTAGTTTTTGTATTTGGTTTTTTTTTCCAAGGGAAAAAACTCAAAACTAGATCTCAAAATAATGAACTTTAAAAAAAAATATGTCTTAAATGCTATTACATTACTTTTAAGTGTAAACAAAATTTTATGATTTAAAAGCAAATTTAAAAAATATTTATCTATATCGTGTTAATTCAATATCATATTGTATCATCAATCCAATGACATCAGTGATTTGAAACCCTAATAAAGATAACACGTTTTCTATTTAAAATACAATCGTTTCCAATTCATATTGTTGGGATGCCATTTTCTATATTCCCTATAATCTCTTAAATTATTGGTAACAAAAAAAAAAAGAAAAAAGAAAAAAAAAAAAAAAAAAAATAGCGGATGGTGTAAATCAAACAAAAAAAAAGGTGTAAATCGAACAATGATGCAAGGCATATACATGTAGATATATTATAGATTGCCGGAGCGGGCGTTCAGGGTAGCGTTAGTTTCCCGTATAAAGAATATGGGTAGGTGTGATACTTTAAATGAAGACTTGGTACGTTTTTTTTTTGCATGAGATAATTTAATGCAGAGAACTAATTAGAATCGCAATTTCTGGAAAAGCCATTCTTGTATCTCTCTTCAAATTTGGCTGTCACTTCTCTACTGGCTTTCCTTTATAGAGCTGGATCTCTAAAGACATCTTTGTTGACCACCTTCTTTTCAAAGTTGATATCAACTGAATGTCTAGTTGGCATAAGGTGATTGAAGTTGTAAACTTTCACAAAAGACTTGACTTTAGATCTCTGTTTAAGCTTCTTTTTACCCATGCTTCTTGTTGCTTTCCTGAGATATCTGTCAACACCAGCAGCTAATGCAGAGGTTCCCAACCTTTTTTTTTTTACTCTAGAGCACATTCTAAAATATCGGTAGGGTGGCGGGCACCACCTATTTTAAATCGACAAACTCCTTCCATAACTTGTCGTTTTCCCATAATTTATTTTCTTATTTTCTTATAGTCATAATGTATTAAGAAATAATAAACAAAAATGTTTCAAAATAATAAAATTATTTGGCATTTTGTCAAATTGCATACTCACAGAGAAATGTATTTACAAAACGTAAATAGTGCAGTCTGGCTCGCCGCTAGACAAGTTGTACAAGTATCGAACATATTTAATAAACCTAGGCAGTCAAAAAAAATTAAAACTGTAACATATGAATAAAAATAGATAATATTTTAAAATAATGTTTATGAAAAAATTCTGTCTCTGTCGAATAGTGAGAGGCGGGCACATACGAATCGTTCAGCGGACAGAGTTGGGAACCCCTGAGCTAATACATGACCATAAGGGTTGTCTGTGGTTCCCTCATCATAGTTCTTAACAATAACAGCTTTTCTCCCAGCTAATCGTCCACCGGGGTCCAACACCACTTTTCCAGATTTCATAAATGTACCTAGGGATCGGCGTGGTCGAGTCGGTAAAAGCTCATGGTTGCTAAACCGAAAAGTCTCGAGTTCAAGCCCTCGGGCAGATGAGGCTCGTTAGCTGGGGACAGCCACTCTTCTAGGAGAGACAACTCCAAAATCAAACAACTGCTGCCTTGTAGTTTGTTCTTGGTTGGACAAAGGCTATGGAAGCAAATCCAAAAAGAAAAGCAGGCTGAAATCGGAGTCAATGGCCTCAATGGCGCATAACCAGTTGACACGTAATCCTTAATTGTGATGGAAGCATGGTCGAGTTGGCAAAGCTCATGGTTGATACATTCGAAAAAAGTCTCGAGTTCAAACCCTCTGGCAAACCCCATCCCAACACTAAAAATTAAAAAAGAAGAAGAAGAAGATAAATTTACCCATGTTTGCCTACAAACCCAGGGGTCGGCAACCTTTTGAAGCGGAAGAGCCAAAAGTTACAATTTTCAAAATTTCCCTGGTTTTAAAGAGCCACTAACAATTTTTTTTATTTAAAGTATTTTATTTTTTGATTAAGATTATTAGTATTTGTGCAAGGAGCTGGAGAGCCGCATCTTGACATCAAAAGAGCCGCATGCGGCTCGCGAGCCGCAGGTTGCCGACCCCTGTACAAACCGGATATAGAAAAGCATATGAGGATAGAGTACGTTTAGCGTCCAGATATTCGGCATTACAACATACAAGTCATCGTTTTAATTACAAGTTATCGTTTTAATTAAAGATATCGAGGTGAAAATAATTAAACTGGGTCCCGCTTCAAATATACCAAATATAATATATTCAATGTTTTATTTATCGAAAGAAATACTAATTCGTAAAATATATTTTATAAGGGTTTCTATCTTATAGATATCAGTTGATATTTAAATTAGAAATTGAAAAAAAAACCAGCGTGGATAATACGCAGTGAGACTAATCTGCTTGTAGCTTGTATTACGTCCCTTTTTAAAATAATCAATAGGGAACTCCTTTCAAATGGATTTTTTGATTAGCCTAATTTTTATAAAATCGATATTAAAAGCTGCAAATGGTTTGTCTCTAATGGAGAGAATAGTGTTATATTATAAGAGTGCATTGTTTGTTTTAAACCAACTATTTGCATTAAAATAAAGGTGAAATACTATAATAATATAACCTAAATGTTTTAAAGGAAGATATATACAAACTCTGCAGTAGCTATGTTTGAATACTCTGCCTAAAAGTTAAATTAATTTTAAAATTATCTTTAATTTAAATTATGTGTCATTATTGTATTAGTATATCTAACTCATGTTAAATACCGTTTTAATCATTGATTTAATTGTGTGATCTTAAGATATGTTTAAGCAAAACGTCTGAACCAGGTTAAAACAGTAGCGTAGCGAGGAGGGGGGGGGGGGGGCGGGGGGGGACATATTTCCCCGGGCGCCGACCTTAGGGGGCGCCAAAATGGGTTGGAAAGATAAATTGAAAGGATGAGGGGGGGTGCAAATCGAAAGTTTGAGGGGGGGGGGGGTGCAAATCGAAAAGTTTGTCCCCGGGCGCCGGGAAGGGTCGCTACGCCTCTGGATTAAAAAGCAATCTTTAAATATTTCCTTTTGACAATGCGTACACAGTGTTGTGTGACAGAAAAACTGGTTCCTTAGGGTAAGAAAAATACTAGAAACAAAATATTTAAAATACCAATTTGGCGACATTCATTAAAGCTGACAGATGACAAAAAAAAAAATCTGTGACACACCAGGACATTGACGTGACACACACACACACACAAAACTGCTGACACACATAACAACTGACACACATAAAGACACACATAACAACTGACACACATAAAGACACACATAACAACTGACACACATAAAAACACACATAACAACTGACACACATAAAGACACACATAACAGCTGACACACACACACATAACTACTGACACACAACAACTGACACACATAAAGACACACATAAAGACACACATAACAGCTGACACACATAACTACTGACACACAACAACTGACACACATAAAGACACACATAACAGCTGACACACATAACTACTGACACACATAACGACACATAACAGCTGACACATAAAGACACACATAACAGCTGACACATATAATAGCTGACACACATAACTACTGACACACCTTTCAACAAACCGCAACTGATTAATCTACCACCGGTCTAACCCTAACCATAACCACTGGTCTAAACCCAATACAAAAATCACGTTTCGCCTGTGATGGGTGCAACCTACTTCTGTGCAATCAATAACTAGGGGAGACAACTCATCGCTGGGGAGATTACTCCGCGATGGAAAGAATTTTTTTTTACAATAACACACGGATTCATTTTTATTTGTATTGACGCGGACGTGCTTCATCCAGGTGGTGTTTGGGCGTGGGTAGGGGGTGTAATGTAGGGGCTACATACCCCTCTCGCACTTTTTTTTACAGAAATACGAGACTAACACATTACTAATTTTATTAGATTTGTCTAACCGTGGATTTTTTTGGTGCACTGAATCCCCCAGCGCCTTTTTTGATCACGCCATTTTGTGATTAGTCTTGTTTTATTGACATACATATGTACTTTTATCTGTGCTATAAATAACTAACGCGTTTGTAAACAGCTGGCGATGGTTTCTGCAAAAAAATGTGTTTATCGAGTCTAAGGCCAAAACAAAATCTCATATTTTATTGTTAATTGGAATCTGGTGTAATTATTGTTTAAAATAAATTACTAAAATAGCTGCGGTTTTCTGCAATCTCCTGCTTTCATTAAGTATTCAATTATACACGAGGTTTGATTAATTTACGACTTGTAAAATGGCTATACTATATCTTCTTTAAACAAACAAGCACGAATGACACATATTATGAACTATCAACAGACTACAAAACAATATTTCATTCGTTGTCTAAGCGTGTTGTATTATCACAACATAAAATTAGCTCCGATGGCCGGCCGTAACCTTTAATGATTAATCATCAAGTCCTTGTACAAACGAAGTCGCCATTATAATGCAGGTTTGATATGTCAAAGAGGTAATATATTCCTCATGTATGTGAGATATATTATATGAAGGCGCTACTGTTTTAAAATATATACGAACGTTATTTTTTAAAGAAAACGCTGAACCACTTTTTTTAAAACAAAAGCTAGCAGTATTTTTTTATAGGAATTAGTGCTTCAAGAACAAGTAGAAACCTGCCGCTTAAAAATTTTAATCAACATTTTAGCGTCTCTTAGAACGGTATTTAATTTAGTTTAAACTTGCATCAATTAAATAGAGTGATAATCAAATTATAAATTAATGTAAAAATAAAATAATGACTGGTGGGCTTAAAATTATAATAAGAAAAATGCACTAAATGAAAGGGTCAATGTAATTTAGGATTATTTTAGAGATTTTGTTCTTTGATGTTCGTATTTTGTGCACTGTTATGATGCTACTGTTACTTAATATAAGGTTTTAAGATTACTGTATATTGTTATGATGTTACTGCTTATAATGGTATAATGCTATTTTCTTATAAGTTTATAAGGTTGCTGCTCATTTGTAAAATAATATGGGTTTTTGTACTTGTTTAAATTTGTATAAGGTTACTATTCATATGTATAATATTATGAGATTACTGCACCCTCAAATATTGTTATAAGCTTACTGCTCATTGATATAATAGAAAGGGGTTTATTGTTCTTGTGTATATTAATATGAGGTTACTTCTCCTTAAAAACTATTTCCCTTCCATTGTTTACCCAAGTGTACTATAGTGTAGAAGTATGCAGAAGCCAGTTCGCTGTGTGTTAGCTTATAAATACAAGACACCGTGAGATAATAAATGTAATTTATAAAAAAAACCACAACAGTGTTAAAACCCTAAATCCTCACAACTTAAATACTATTATACGTAAAATAGACGTGTCCATCCAGGTCTGTGTCAGTACTTAAACTCAAGACGTGTGACAAAAAAGATAATTTGCCTACAGCTATTAAAAAGAGTATTCTTCCCTGATCTTTAAATCGCACGTTAATTTTGGCATGATATGAATACAAGTAGGCCTACGCGACGGTATATTATGCAACTACACGCTTGTATGTTAAAAAATCATAATGATTTTTCCCAATATTCGTGGTCTTGAAATAACGTATAGTTGTATGGTTTTGTATGGCCTTCGTTACGTATATTGTGAAACGAAATAAATTACATAGTTAATAATGTTAAAATAATAACATTATCCCCTGCTATATTATCAGTTATATGCAAGAAATTTCTAGAATTTTAGAATCATTTGATTACACATTCCAAAGCCATGTAAATGAACAAAATTAATATTTTCGTATTAGTAAAAGCAAGCAATATATTCACCAAATACTTCTGAAGAAAACTAAAAAAAAATAATGCCTCTTAAATTCATCACTTTAGATTACGTTAGAAGATCATGTAAAAAAACACTCCTTAAATTTACAGACCTGAGTTATACGATCTATTAATAGAAGATTTTCATATCGAATCATCCAAAACATACATCAACATGAATCATCAAAGAAATCGATCTCGACGCTAAATCCAATTTGAGAACACCAAATAAAAACGTGTTTGTTGTAATCCAATTTAAGTGTAATCCTTATATGCAACTTTAGAAGAGATTATCCTCCAAAATAGAATGACTTGTGAAAAGATATCTGAAATAAAATAAAAAAAAGACATAGATAATATAAAGGCATTGTGAAAATGAAAATTTAAATTAGATGTATAACGGTGGAAAGAGGAAGTTAAAACCGATTAACATATCAGTCGCTAGTGAATGGTGTTTGCCTAATCAGTCGCTAGTGAATGGTGTTTGCCTAATCAGTCGCTAGTGAATGGTGTTTGCCTAATCAGTCGCTAGTGAATGGTGTTTGCCAGATCAGTCGCTAGTGAATGGTGTTTGCCTATTCAGTCGCTAGTGAATGGTGTTTGCCTATTCAGTCGCTAGTGAATGGTGTGTGCTGAATCAGTCAACGGTGAATGGTGTTTGCTTAATCAGTCGCCAGTGACTGGTTTTAACTAATCAGTCGCTAGTGAATGGTGTTTGCTTAATCTTTCACTGGTGAATGGTGTTTGCCTAATCAGTCAACTGTGAATGGTGTTTGCCAGATCAGTCAATTATGGATGGTGTTTGCAAGATCAATTATGGATGGTGTTAAGTGTCTAGCTATATCTTAATGCCAGCTTAATCCCTTGTTTGATGTTGCTAATCGTTTGTCTAGGCAATATATGAGTGTATTCAACCATAAATAATTTTACGTTGAGTTTTCGTTGTATCCTGAAGATCAATTGGGGCAGGTGAAGTAGAGTTAACGTATCTCTGTGAACTCGGCATATAAAGGGATAGCGTGGTCAGCACTATACCCTTTCTCCTTTGCTTTTCCTCGCGTAATTGAGTTACCATTCAGAGTTGAGTGAACTCATGTGTGTTCTACGGACTTAAACCCGGATGCGAACTCAAATCTTTCGGGTGAGTAGTCGTATGCACCTCCTTTCTCTCGCTCACAACACACCCGCTGTCACTAGACCACACCGTTCACCCCTTACAACAACATACACGTCAACACACCCGACCTTCCGCACCGCCAGCGTATGCACACACACACACACACACACACAAACAGTGATCCGTCCCACATCTACACCTTCCATACACAACACACCACCACACCATGTGTCTACGACACCATCAGGAAAGAGATAATGATGATTAATCAACATGTAGCACTACTGTAGCTACCGCCTTGATATATCAGCTAACAATACAGTGTAGCAAGGTAGCTCTCTGTTACCGAATAATTATATCAACTAAGATTACCATCCAGAAGGGTAGCACTTTCACTGCTACCGCGGTATTTAATCACACCGGCTCTAGATTAATTCTTCTAAGCCCTCAGGGGCAGGCAACTCCGAACGCCAAACAATTTTACTTGAGTTGCTTGCCCCTGGGGAAAGGCGTTCTTATAACGACTGAATATAAGAATTTCATTACGGGCTTCTGCGTGTGCCTGTTTATATCAAGATTATCGAGAATTCCATCGCACTTTGAAAGGCATCGCCAAATATGGACAAAACTGAAATAACTGGATAGTGTATCTATACACATACACCCACACACACCCACACACCTACATACACACACACATATATATATATATATATATATATATATATATATATATATATATATATATATATATATTTGGAGAGAGTGTGCACGCATTTATTCATATAAACAAAAAAAGTAAAGTTCTCTTTTCAAACCTGACGGTCCATGGGGCAGGATTTGAAGGCATAGTGTGTTCAGCACTATGCCCAGCCGCCTTTTCGTGAGTAGGTAACCTTTAGAGCTAGGCCGACTCATGGAATTTGTATATAACCTGATCCGGAATTTGAACTTGAGACTTTTGGCGCACTATTCTAGTTCCTACTGCATTCATTTATATATATCTATATACATACATATATATATATATATATATATATATATATATATATATATATATATATATATATATATATATGTGTGTGTGTGTGTGTATAGTATTTTCATGTGTTCAATACCACATGTTTTAAAAATGTAACCCCAAGTTTTTCAATTCAAATACAGCCTAGTGTCCGGTATACTAGGCCTCTAAGACGATGCCCAGCGTGCAGGCGACTCCCTTTGCGAAATTATAGACCCGCATAGTGTGTTTTTAAAGCGACTACAACACAATATTTTATATTTTATATATGCGGTCGGCGGGGCAAAGGTAAACCCAAAAGTCGAGAGTTCAAATCCCCTGGCAGATGTGGCTTGGGACAGTATTCAACCTAATATAAAAAAAAAACCAAAATATAAAAATCGTATGCTTTGTTTTTTCGTAGCTTGACAAAAGCTGTGGAAGCAAATCCCAAAAGAGAAGAAGGCTAAAATTTTAGTCAATGACCTATTTATGGCATAATATGTTAACAAATAAAACTTAGATGTGTTGAGGGAAATCCTGACCTATATTACAATTATTGACAACGTAGAAGAAGAAATAGACTGGCACAATTATTTTTTTTTTGTCGGCACACATGCAATTCATCCACAAATCTTAACGACATCGGGGCAATCAATTCATCTCCTAGGAAACTAACATTTATAAACCCACGCTTTAAAACCAACTCTTGTAAACCCACACTTTTAAACCTACATTTGTGAAACCACACTTCAAAACCACACTTGTAAAACCACATCATTTTACTACATAAGATAAACCGGACTAAACAGACTTGATTTTCTTTTAATGTATATATGTTTGACCACAACTCAAACAGCATACATGTATAACCACACCATTTAAACTTTTTAATGTCAAACCACACATCTGAAAGAGACCAGTAAAACCACATCAGCTAAAACACATATCTAAATCCACTACAGTTATACAACGACGTCATGAATTTAGCTTTGAAAAACCATTTATTATAACACCATGTTTTACCACATCTGTTTAACTACAGCATTTAACTACACCAGGGGTTCCCAACCCCGTGCCCGCGGGCGCCATGGCGCCCGCTGAACGATTCGTATGTGCCCGCCTCTCACTATTCGACAGAGACAGAATTTTTTTCATAAGCATTATTTTAAAATATGATTTATTTTCAATTATTTGTTACAGTTTTAATTTTTTTTTACTGCCTAGGTTTATTAAATATGTTAGATACTTGTCCCAACTTGTCTAGCGGCGAGCCAGTTTGCACTATTTACGCTAGCCTGGAACGCCTAGTGCCATTTGCACATCACACCTTGTACACGCAGAAAACCTTTCTTTACGTTTTGTAACTACATTTCTCTGTGTGTATGCAATTTTAAAAAAATACTAAATAATTTTATTATTTTGAAACATGTTTGTTTATTACTTATTAATACATTATGACTATTAGAAAATAAGAAAATAAATTATGGGAAAATGACAAGTTATGGAAGGAGTTTGTCGATTTAAAATAGGTGGTGCCCGCCACCCTACCGATATTTTAGAATGTGCTCTAGAGTAAAAAAAGGTTGGGAACCCCTGAACTACACCTTTAAAACAACGTCTGCTAAATATGTTATTTTCTCCAAACGCTATGTTATTTCGTCAAGTTAAACTACTTTAAGAGTTTAATTTACACTACAACCAAGTCATTCATATTCTGTAATTAAATAAGCATAACTTGCTCAAAAGTTTTATACTCAATATGTCTTCTAGAAGTAATACGACCTTACGTCAAGAGTAGGGTTAAATTTTGTCCTATCAAAACTTAAACCCTCTTTCAAAGATTAGTTTTCGTTAATGGATAATGACACAATTTCACTTTATACTTTTAAAATAAAACATTTTCAAATCAATCTCTAAACAATAATTAATTTGCAAAACATGTAGCACGCAAAAATCAATTTCAATTAGCCAAATAATTACGAACTGCTTACGAAAAAAAGAGAAAACAACATCAATGCCTAATAACCTATCGACTCTTCTTTTCGCATCTTCAAGCAGGCAGAATAGTTTTTATCGGGGTAATTAACTATTTTGGATGCCTGCGGAATGGGAGAGGTTTGATTTAAGATGTACATAATGCTATGTAAGATGAACGTCTGCTCAGCTATAAGGTTGTTCAATGCAGGGGATACGGGAGCGCTTACATCTTGTTACAGGTAGAATAGATTCAGTTAACGTAACAGCCTTCGGCTAATAATAACACGAAATTGTTTTCCATTCAAGTTTCGTAACATGCGTATGTTTTCCGACGAAGGGGGGGGGGGGGGGTTGTATGGGTATGTTGCGGAAATGTAAGTTTACGTCAGAAAGGGAATACGAAATGTTTGGGTATTGATTGTGTATTGCAAAAACAAATGGTATTTTAAAGCATCAATTTTTAGTCTTGAAAGGTCAGTAAAAACTCAAAAAGACGTCGGATTAATCTGATATTTAATTTATAAACAAGAAAATGTGAACCAAATACGAGACATTGTATTCCTTATTGATTGGGATACAACAACTAGTCTTACATGAACTGTACACTGATCTACAACTCCGTCAGCGACAGTTGCAATGTATTTTACTGCCTGTAGTGTACTATGAGTCTAAGGTTGAGACAACTTATGTAAGTATAGATATTCGTTGTCATTACTAGCTACACATCACACAGTACTAGGTACACATGGCATATAAATACCTACATATCGTAGATCAATACCTGCATATCTTAGATCAATAGCTATAAATCACTGATTACTAGCCACACATCACCCATTACTTGCTACAAATAACATCAATATCAACACATCACAAATCAATACCTAAACATCATGGATTAATACCTACACTTAACATATTACTTTATATACATGCCAGATGCACTAATATACATCGCTAAATACAGATCATATATATATATATATATATATATATATATATATATATATATATATATATATATATATATATATATATATATATATATATATATATATATACCTCTAAATTCACTTACAAATCAAAATCGCTAAATACACATCTTACATACAATCTACTCATAACAATTTACTACTTGCACATCACTTAAACGCCTACAAATCACATATACTGTATAGGCCTTCAAATCACACATACTGCTTAGTCCTGCACATCACAAATCACAACTCGCATTTCACAATACTGTCACTACTATTCAATGCTTCAAATCTCATCACAACGTTTCAATAATCAATGAATGAATCACTCCAATACTAGAACAATCACATTATGTTCTATTATCAGTATACTGTACCATGGAATATCATCTATCACAATTCCTGGTTATGCTTTATTCTGTAACACCTTATATAAAGCACCTACTCACCTGCCGTTTCATAACTTCAAGACAAACCTTAACATGGTGCAACCATATAACTACTGCCTAACTAACCTGCAAACCCAAAAATAAAGCATCAATATCTTTCGTATTGTGGTCAGCTACAGGTTTACGAGAAACTAAAAGAAATTACATTGAGGCGGATTAAAACCGGCTTAATATCGATGTACATAATTGATGCCCCGCAATAGGGTGTGGATTAGCCTATAACAGCGAGATTATTGACAAGTTTTTAGTTAGCGTTGTTGTACTAGAGTTGCCGTGCTTTATGTGTGTTTTGGATTAGGTTGAAAATCTGGCAACATAGCGCATTATGTTTACTCTTTGTTGTACATTGTACAACTGGCTTAATTAAAAACAGTTTGGGTTTCGGAAACACTTTTTAAAAAATGTGGCCAGATTGTATTATTAATTAATCCTATGTGGTACAGCCGGTAATATGGTATAGGGTAAGATTACATTTTAGAAATCTGACAAATTAAAATTTTTGTTTTGTTTACAGTAAGTAACTTATCCGGCATACATACACATGTGGTAATCGAACGTTTCGTATTGTATGTAGCACTGCATGACGTACGGTATCACATATTACAATGTATTCATAATTTAACAAGGGTCTTAATATAAGACTCAGGAAATATGTCATTTCAGATCGTACGTATATTTTATAAAACGAAAACTATATATATATATATATATATATATATATATATATATATATATATATATATATATATATATATATATATATATATATATATATATATATAAACTACTTAACACATTTTTAAACATTAACATCATGTTAATGTTATATAATCCATCATATTATACTTCGACGAATCCACTCACCAATCTCACCTTTTGCACAAGGTGACCGGACAATAACCCCCTGGACATATACCCCTCCCCCCCTAAATTAACCGTCCCTGACTTTTGACCCTAGCCCTAGATAATAAAACACCGATCAACGTTGATATAAAGAAAACTAATTGTAGTTTGATCCAAGTACCAGAGGCTGGTGCTGACAATCCTTTCAGCCTTCAACTCAACGGGTAGGCCTACAGTTTGTTGGACGTTGTAATGAACATTCACATTGGACAGGGTTATTTTAACTCAAAGTGTGCAAGCCATAGCGTCAGAGAGAATGACTGGCTGAAGAAACTCAAGTGAAATCCCCAGTAAATCGCCACTTATTCCGTTACTGCAATTAGTGGCTATGCTAAAGCCAAACAGCCCTCAGTGCCAGACATACGTCGTAACATCAGCCGTTAAATGTTAAAATATGCCACGTAACATCAGCCGTTAAATGTTAAAATATGCCACGTAACATCAGCCGTTAAATGTTAAAATATGCCACGTAACATCAGCCGTTAAATGTTAAAATATGCCACGTAACATCAGCCGTTAAATGTTAAAATATGCCACGTAACATCAGCCGTTAAATGTTAAAATATGCCACGTAACATCAGCCGTTAAATGTTAAAATATGCCAAGCCTTGTTCAAGGAATTGCGCTGACGTAATTATTCCAGATCTTATCAAAATGACCAAATTCGGACAGTAATTTCTTGTGTAGATTTTTTTTGTGTACTAACTTACGGCCAATACAAGTTAGTAAAAGTTAAGCCTTATTGATTTATGTATGGCACCGTTAAAACAGGTCATGCATTGTTTACAGTAGAATATCCTTGCATTGGTAACAACACGAAATTGTACCGTGCCTACATAGAATGACATGCAGTATACAAACAACCCTACAGAAAATGACATGACGTATACAAACAACCCTGTGTGACATGCAGCATACGACTGATGAGTAAAGTCTGGCACAAAAATTTCCTGGCCGATGTGGAAACGGTGCAGTCAAAATATGTGGGAATTTTTCTCGACTTCATAAACAAGGGCCAACCACTGGAAGAGATGTAGTATCGTTTGATAAATTGAAGAGTCTTACCAAAAACACAAAATAGTAGGAGATTTTAAACAGGGGCTATTTTAAATACCAGACAATACTAGAGTACTTTAAAAGTGTTATAAATGTAACCCATCAATTCCTTACAAGAGAAAATGTACGTTTAGTTTTTAATTATAAATTCTTTTTCTAGTATATTTTAGATTGTATATATAAAGCCCGATCTTAAAATCCCCGACAGCTGTTTATAAAATTATACATGTAGCAGTAAATATTGATCAAGTACACACTTTTTAAATAAATGAAAAGATGGAAGTCGGCATAATATACATGTTCTTTAAGACCATCCTTCTCCGTGTAAAACACAATAACACACCAATAAATCCCCAACTTACTTCCTGTTCTATGGTGCCAGATTTCTCAAAGATGGAAGATCAGAGATAAAACGCCCCATCATCTTCTTTTCATTATCATTTTATTTAGAACTTCCTTGAAAAAAAAGCTTTTATGTAAGCAACTACATGGAATAGGTTCAGGCTTGATTTATTTATAACGTCGCCGGCCGCATCCAGGAATTTACGGTGATTTATTTTTATTTCATATAATATTTATTAATACGTATCATATATGTTGTATGTGTTTCAGTTAGCATCTATTTTTAGCTCGATCACGCTCATCACATTGTGAACAATACAGCACTAACTAATCGAACCTATGACACAGCATGAAGTCCAAACATGCAGCGGCCATTTCCCGTACACAGAAATAGGAGTTCGACAAACAGATATAAAACTTAAGAGGTGGGTGGGTTGTGGGGGGAAAGGGGGGGGGGGGGGGGTGTCCCTGCGTCCACAGCAAAATAAACGCACGTGATAAATATTTCAGATAAGGATAATCGATAGTGGTTCTAAAATTGTATTGGGGCAAGAAAATGGAGTTTTGAAAATCGATACTGTGAAGCGAGCTCTCTCCATCAACCACCAGTTATCGGGTCTGTTTTTACATCTTGTTGATACTTGTACAGTGTTATGGGGGTGTTACATAGAGAGAAAAACACTGTTTCGATTGTGGGTTTTTTCTGCACTAGTAAATTCAGCGTTGTTTTTAAACATTGGATTTTGTTGTTGATTTGGGGTGATTTACTAATGTGCTTGAAACCGACATGGTGGCTATTGAAAGCAATTTACTAAAAACTAAAGTTTTTGCTAATCAATAATGTTATGTGCCATATGGCCATTGAAAACGTTTTTGGCCTGCATTGTTTTTTTCTGGATTAGCATATGCCCACACAAGAAAACAAAAATTGGCTGTAGCAAGCATACGCTTCCCACCCTGTCTCTTCCTCTCCCCAGTATTTCTAGATTACAAGATCACTAGCTAAAAGACCACGCACACGATTTCAAAACAATTTTCACCATCTAGGTTCAAATCCCCTGTAAAAGCTGTGCTAGTGGTTGAAATAACGCTCTCTGTTATATTGTTATTTTAATAACGACGTCTGCTTAAAACCCCTCTGCATGTCAATTGCAAAAGTCTTAGTACATTTGCAATTAAGCTTTTAACTCTAATTGGTGTCTAGACGTTACGGTCTCCAGGTACACCAGTGTAATTCATTAATTAAACTTAATTATTCATTAGATTTGATGAATGTAAATCTGTGAATTGGACTGGATAAAAAAGTCTTGTTTTTTTTTTTACATGTCGAATGATGTGGGGTTTATATGAGGTTGTGGTTTTATATGAAGGTGGATGTAGGGTTTATCTAGGGCAGGTGGGGTTGTGGTTTTATATGTAGGGGAAATGAGTAGGGTTTATATGAGGGAGAGAGAATGTAGTGTAGGTGGGGGAGGGTTGATGGGGGTTAACTGGATGCCGAGGAGGAAGGGGTGAGAGAGGTGAGAGGTGGGTGGGGACGGGTGGGTATTGTATGGAAGAGGAGGTTCTTGAGAATAGATGGGTGGAAACAGGGGTGGGTATAGTATGGGGCAGGAATGATGAAACATTGGTAGGGGACACGCGGTGGGGGTTAGGTCCCTAATACATCTCCGTACACTGCTGTTGTTTCCTATTTTAATCATAATTGTGTTTTTCATTAAGACGATCGATATAGGACTATTTTTTTTTTCTAGGTACAAATTGAAGGCCATTTTAGTTTTCTTTTATACACGCTTGTGCAATAAAACACAACTATCCATTATTGAGGAAACAGGGGAGATAAAAACAACCGATCCATTCTAGAACGGGATCCAAATACCTTTGTCTCCCCTTTAAATAAAAAAAAAGAAAAGCTTGTTTTTAAAAGACACATGAACGTAAAGGCAAAAAGGGGAGTAATTTTATCGCTCGAGTGAAAACATAAAATTAATGCGCCTTGTTCTGGTAACATTCAGGGGGAGTTAATTGAGTGACGTAATGATGTCCCCAAGGGGAGGCAATTCTATGTATCGTAAACGAGATTCGGAAACGGCATTTAAGCACGCCGAATGTTGATGGGTATTTGTTCGTTGCAAAGACAAGGGATATAAATCGCAATGAATCGGCGAAGTAGACAGTTTTATTTCTAAATGTAATACAATATTAATAAATAGGCAGTGTAGCCAATAATATTAAAACAAAATGATACTGTACAGGAAACTTAAAATGGTTAGTCTAAGTCTTCTTCTTCTTCTTCGTTCTTAATTGTGAATATGGTGGAGGATTCAGACAACAAGTCCAACTTCGTGGACAAACCGGACTGTGGTCTCCAGTTTGGCAGGTGCCCCATATAATTTTTCCCTGAGTGGGGTGGGCAGGGGCCAGTGTCTGACTCGTGCCTGGCTATACAAAGTACATTCCTGGAGTACGTGCTCCGTATTTTCCGGGGCCTTGCCACAAGGGCACATTTCGCCACACCCAACCTTCAGTTTTCTGTGCATGTGTTGATTTAGTCTGTTGTGGCCTGTTCTAAGTCGAAAGATTATGTATTGTTGTTTTCGTGTAAAATTATAATAGCCGTCGTCTTTATTGTAGTGAGGGTGTGTGACAGACCACATTTGCGTTTGTTTGTCTTTTATTATTCTTTTTATTTCTTTTGGGTGTAGCGAAATTTCCGGTTGTGGTTTCTTTCCCCCAATTTTTGCCAGCTGGTCTGCGATCTCGTTACCCTGGATCTGGCAGTGGCCCGGGATCCACTGCAGCACAATTCTGCTGCAGGTATTTTTTAGCCTCTCTAGTGCTGTCGTAAGTGTTTGAATATAGGACTCTGGATTTTGTAGGGATTGCAGGACTGATTTGGCATCTGTAAGAAATACAATCTGACTATTCGGTGATTCACGGTGTTCTGACAGGAGGTTTGCTGCATGCTCTATAGCTTCTTTTTCTGCCCTAAAATTGTCGGATAGGCTGCCTGTGGCTATTGCCTTTTCCAGGCTTTCTCCGCTTCTCTAATGTGGTTAATATAAGACGGCGTTGCCTAAGAACCAGAGAGCTAGGCTGCTAATCCGAAAGCCTCGGCCTGGGGCTCAGCAGCAAAAACAAATATTAGCAAAATTGACAAAGTTCAGAACATTGGTTTGAGAATAATGACAGGAGCCATGAAAACAAAAATGTTCAGTTGATATAATTTATCATTTGTAATTATTTATAGTAACGTATAAGAAAATAAATATATATTTTTTTTAAAATATGTTTTCGTTAACCTTTACATTAACAGTTACATTAGTACTTGAAAACATTTATTTGCTCGTTTTTTGCGAGGTGTACTGTTGTTGTGAAAAATATATGATCACAATATTTTTCTTGTTCGTGTCCAAGACACATGGGGACATCTATGGGGCATTCATGCCCTCGGCATACTGGGATTGTGTTGTCGGGTGGGCCAGGTACTCATCAGAGCTGGATGAGCTCAGGGGCGTCCAACAAATTGAGATCCGAACTCGAGACTTTCGGCTTAGCAGTCTAGCCTCTTGGCCATGCCGTCCCATCAATATATGTGATGATAGATGAAAGTATGGTATGCAGCATTAAACTCATTAAATAATCCTCTTTAGCGATCTATTGGGGAGATGAAGTAGACTTCATATGTTTCTTGTCCTCGGCATATGAAGGGAATGTGTGGTCAGCACTATTGCCCAGCCTCCTTTATTTTCCCCATCAGAGATGGGTGGATTCATAATCGTTCTACTGACTTAGAACCGGATTTAAACTCTAGGCTTTTGGATAAGCAGCCTAGCTCTCTAGTGCTTAGGCAACGCCGTCTGATATTAACCACATTAGACAAATGGATTGTGCCAAGATCAACGATCGGCATCAGTAACCTAGTAGGTGCGATGTGGTAATCACGTTGTATACAGTCTTTAAGCAAGAGGACTCTGTTAACTTCAATGAACGGTACCAAAACGAAGGTCTTACGAAAGCGACAAATTGAAGACCTCTGAAATAAAAAGCGGCCTTTGAAACTATCTGTTCAAAAGGGGAGATAACTTAGACCCACCCGAGTTTTCGAGAGTTGTCCACCTTTCCGCTGCCGGCTTAAAATTGATTCCTCTGATGTCGCACTAGGCGCTAAGATATTTGCGGTATCCTTTCTCGTTTGTGTCCTTCCGGTATCGATTTGATCAACCTCTCAGACTGATGGACGGGATTTTCTTTCTTCCTTCACGTCTGTTCAGCCCATTGATTGCTGGACGACTTCGGGGAGGGGGATTGAGGAGGGGGGAGTAGGAGTAGGGAGTGATTGATGGAGAGAGAGGGGGAAGAAGGGAGAAGGATGAATGATGTTTAGGGTTCTAAGAAACACAGATTTTAAAGAGAATTAAGTTTTTTTCTTTAATTAAAGGGAATAAAGTTACGTGTTGTATTTCAGATTCTGGAGCCATCATGGCGTGTACTGAATTTAAGGGATAAAAAAAAATTGGATATTAAGGAAAACTGTAATTTTTAATTTACCAGTCCATGTAATATTGGTCTAAAGGTGAATAAAATTGATTTCTTAATGTAGGATGCGTGGTAAAATAGTTGAGTGCATGAAAGCAGACTCCAAAGTCTCGAGTAGATACACCAGAATCGAGTTCTTAGTACATCCTTGAGTTCAACGTGTTTTGACTAGTACCAGACTGATGTTAGCGAAATTAATAGCGCTGGGCGTAAAGTCAATTACAATAAACCTTCATATTCCATAGTCACTGCAGCAAATTATCTCTTCTAAAATGATTTCCAAATGACTTACACTTAATAACAATAATAAACAATCGTCAGTTTTTGTTCATAGTTAGATCTTTTTTATTGAGGTGAGTACTTTTATTACGTCTTTTAACACCTTGAAACGATGTATGCGATGATAGGCTAGACGGTTTGTGGGGGGGGGGGGATGCTAAAAGACCCAGATAATTCAGGGATCGACTCACATATGCCACCACCCGCCCGCCCCTCCCCCACTTCTCTAATAAAGTTGTACTCTGTATTAAGTGTCTTCACATCAGATAGTCGATTTCTCCTCGGTTAGACACGCTTGATATCACTAAAAGCTTAGCATTATACATATGTGTATGTGTGTATTATATATATATATATATATATATATATATATATATATATATATATATATATATATATATATATATTCATATCAACCACCAATATCACACTTAGTCCTTGTGAATATGAGTGTCAATTTGCTGGTGTACACACCATGTAACCTTTGCAACCTACACAATATATCACGTGCGTACACTACCTACATCGATACACACGTACATCACGCAATTTCCACACGTGTACATACATTGTTATGTGTACAAATAACATTATTAATGTTCACACTACTCGGTACGCAAACCACAATCTGTGAGTATGTGTACAATACAATTATATGTTACTATAATCTATAGCCTTGAAAACATGTCATACGGTGCTATTTAAGGTTAGCGCGACCTATAACTAGATAACTAGACCTGCCACGTTTACATATAACATCTACATGTATTACAACTCTACAGCTTCCAGTATAATATAATTACATGTGTAATGAGGGTAATTATTTAAGGGTATTGATTAAGTGGGTTGGATAAAACGACATGTGAATTACAGTTTTTAAGTGATGGTTGCCGGCTACGACGGGACTAGGTAAAGGTATGTGAAAAATTCGATAGTGTTTGTATGTTCGTGTTGTATGTGTGGCGGTATTATCAGATATGTCAGTTGTGTATGTTAGTATGGTATGTGTGGCGGCATATTACATATATGTTAGTTTTGTATGTGCGTGTTGTATGTGTGGCGGTATATCTAAGAAATGTCTGTTTTGTATGTTTTTGTAATGTGTTTGTGACTGTTTTGTGTGTGTCTATGTGTGGAGGGAGTGTTTTAATACTACAGCACGTATGTGTCAGTACGGTTGTCTTTATGAACATCTAAATTTTAATTTGTTGTTTATTCGTCTCTGTTGGTCGTTAAACGGCTTAAACTCAGAGGGTGACACCATTTAGGGGGGTGACACCAAGGCAAAAAATAGCAAAATATATAGAGAAAAACTTGAGGGGTTGCAAATTGAAAGTTTGAGGGGGGGGGGGGTGCGAATCGAAAGTTTGTCCCCGGGAAGGGTCGCTACGCCTTTGGGGGGGGGGGGTGACACCATTAAGTGCCGCACCGGGTGACACCCGACCTCGCTACGCCACTGCTTAAACTACAAATAATAATCGACTAGTAAAATAGTATTTACTAACCCAATGTATAAATATCAATTTCCAGATTTCTGACCAAATATATAACTCTCTAACTCTAACCTTATCTTACTAAACATTAAACATAATCCTGGAACTCTAATGAAAAGCATGGAACAATAAATGTGAAGAGGCACTGAGTAACACATAACTTACAGAGAGCACCTAATAACCGGCTAGCACTTAAAACGCAGCCAATAAAAGCAAGCACCCTATAACTGATTAGCATCTTAATAACAGCCGCCTTTACTTTTACTGTCGTGAATTTTGGTACCCATCAGAGTTTGGTGGACTTAAGTAAAAGCGGCTAGGCATAGCGCTGACCACACTATCCCTTCAAATGCCGAGATCACAGAAACGGGGGAACTCGACTTCACTGGTTCCATGGACCGTCAATTTCGAAAAGGGGTCTTTATTTTATTTTTCTAAATAGAAGCAATTATCATTCGTTAACATATTAGCAACCATCACAAACTGCATCAAATAATAGAGCAAAATCGAACTAAAAGGCAGACTTCAGAATAATACCATCAAAGAACACAATAATAGACTAGCATATAACAAATGGGTGGCACCAATCAACATACTGCACATAACAACCCAATGCATTAAAAAAAATACAAGCACTGAAGACTTACAGAGACTCACATGTTGAGTTCAAATACTTCAGCTAATAATAACTATAAACTTTTTAGAACACGTACACACAGTTGTTATACGGAAGGAACAATCTAGGGCCATAATAGAAATAGTTTACACACATTCCATTTTTAAACCTGACAGTACGTGTGACAAGTGAAGTAGAGTTCACTTGTTTCTGTGACGTCGGCACATTAAGAGATAGTGTGGTCAGCACTATGCCCAGCCGCCTTTACTTTCCCTAACGTGACTTAGGTAGGCTACCCATCAGAGTTGGGTTGACTCCGGGACGTTCTACTGACTTAAAGTCGGATTCAACTCGAGACTTTCAGGTTAGTAGTTAAGTGCTCTACAGCTATATCACGCCGTCCCATATTTCACATACTTAGGAAAAAAAAGGGTTGCCCTACTGTTTTATAACATTCAGCTTTATATACGCATACAGACAAGTATAAAAATATAAAGATGAGATAATGTTAGCTGAAGTTTAGGCCAACTTTATCTGGCATAAAAGTAGACACAGACGACATACCATTATAACATCCATTAACCACGTTCTCCAGTGGGATGACTTAGGATGACTTAGACAAACATGACTTAGTCAATCTTAAAACACATGACGCGAATCCTCAAGTCAAGTAAAGCCATCCATTTCGGCGAGAACGCGTGCCATTAAAAAATCAAGCTACTTGATGTATAGTAATTGGTTAATCAATTTTCAAGTTTCAAACCGTTGGCCTTGATATAAACTAAGTAGTCCTTACAAGCATGTGTGTATGCTTTAAAATGTATATATATATATATATATATATATATATATATATATATATATATATATATAAATATATAAATATATATATATATATATATATATATATATATATATATATATATATATATATATATATATATATATATATATATATATATATATATATGTATTTAATATCATATATATATATATATATATATATATATATATAGTAAATTCATATCTATAAACGTTCTTTTTTCGATCTTCACGTAAAATATCACGAATGCCTTTAATAGCCTGATGATTCGTGTACGTGTCAGATACGGGTGAGCAGATACATCGACTGTACCCACGGACGGAGCAGGTGAGCCTTGAATCAATAGAAGCGGCAACCAGGCTACAGACGACAGTTTTAAACTCCGGCAGGTTAAAACAGCTCGTGTCAGGCAGCGAATTGTCGTCACGTGACTCCCGTACACAAATCACCTGGCAGATGGACCGGCGTCACGCCATGACGCTGAGTGACGACGACGCGTCACACATGATTAGGGTAATGGGAATAAATCACGCAATGACGGTGTATAAAAAACTGCACTGTTAATTGAAATGTATGACGCCATGACGCAGAGTCGATAATAACTGGGGGGAAAGGCGTCACAACATGATGCATGGTTACACGTTTAGGAAAAGGACCTAACCATGACTCGGAGTCACAATCGCACTAGGTAATATTCTGGTGCCACGCTATGACGCGACGTCACAAACTCTCTGAAGAATGTAACTGTGTCTGAGTGCTAGAAAAAGTCGTAAATTGTGCTTCGATTTACGCGTTGTTAACAGCCGTGACTCGCTCACGACTTTAAGCGGGGCGTTGAGGCGACTAATAAGCGAACCTGACTTTTTTGTTGAGTCGAAGATAAACGATTTTGACCAAAGTTGTAGCTGCCATAGTTAAATAAAGAACTTTTTTTTTCTATGTGTTTTTTGGTTTATATGCGTTCAATATTAACACATACACGCATATATACACACCGCGCTTATATACAACATTAGTTTTTACAAGTTTTTATTTAGCTTGCTACGTCTGTTTGTTTGTTTGTAGTTTGTGGGTTTGTGGTAAATCTTGTAGCTCAATTTTGACCCACCTCTAAATGCAGTGATTTCGTTCAAACTTTACAGACATATTCGATGTCGATGACAATACAAGTATTTCAACATTTTAATTTAATTAGATGTTTAATTAGTCATTAAGTGGAGATAACAAAATTAAATCACTCGATAGATTACTATATTCAATAACAGAAGGGGAAATAATAAGCTATGCGCAATCACCCGACCCGTCTGGTGAGCTATGTTCACGCCGAAAGTTTACAATCGTAGAGGCGGGTCGAATTAGTGAAGGCTATTAGGGGCAGATAATACAGTTTTTAAACTATTTGAACTAAGGGGATTAAGTACTAGCATTTCCTTTATCTGCTTGCTGTTGTCTGTAAATTATGGTCACATACGGCTTCTTTACACTGGGCAGATAATCGTCTTTTAGATATCGCGAGCCACTGATGTTGTTTTAAAGCAAATATTTTTAGTCGTGTCGGCTTCTTAAATTAGGAATAACTAAAAAGTATTAAATAAAACAAATATAAAAAAAACTTTATAGCAGCAAGCTTTTAAATGCACTGAAAAATATGAAAATTATTTTAGCGACAAAAGCTTTCACTAAAGAAAGCAGATACGCTTTATTTTCTTACGAGAAAAATGGCCCGTTGAGGAAGGATACACCGGGCGCTAGGCTGATAGTGCTGTCTCTTTTCTCTAAACTAACCCCCCCCCCACACCCCCCACACCCCCCACCCACCCCACACCCCCACACACACCACCCCCCACCCACACACACACCACCCCCCACACCCCCCCCAACCCTCCACACCCCAAAAAACATGTCTACCGTCCCATTCAACGAAAAATAATTATATACTTTTTCCAGTGCCCGCCCCCTCCCAGAAAATTCTACACCCGCCCCCGAAAATTTCAAGTACCCCCACCCCTCTCCGGGGAGGAAAAAGTCTAAATTAACCCCCCCCCCCCCCACACTCACCCCAGCCCCCCCCCCCCCACAAACACCACCCCCCCCCCCCAACCCCCACCCATCCCCCCTAAAAAAACATGTCTACCGTCCCATTCAACGAAATATAATTATATACTTTTTCCAGTGTCCGCCCCCTCCCCGAAAATTCTACACCCGCCCCCGAAAATTCCAAGTACCCCCACCCCTCTCCGGGGAGGAAAAAGTCTGAAAGAAACACTGGTGTCGCGCTTAGCCACTACCCGAAGAATTGCATTAAAGAAATTGCAAGAAAACCACTTTTTAGATTAGACACATTAATTAGGCGGTAATTTTATTATAGAGTATCGATGAAGAAATTTCTTTTGAGTTGGGGAGGGGGGGGGGCTCAGACGTTCTTACGCGTGGGGTGGGGCTTCGCCCCTACCCGAAGAATTGTATGCAAGAAACTCTTCACGCAAACCATTTAGATTAGACAACATTTCCTTTTTATTCAATGTTTACGCGATAATCAATGACGTCATTATATTACTGTGTGCACTTTCCGCCTTGAGATTATTTTCAACTCTATGCTAAATGTGTCGACGTCATACTTCGTTTTTCGAAATACTGTGCATGTTTTTAATTTCCTTGTGTTTTCTCTAGAGCGTTCTTGTCAGACAGAGCGTTCTTGTCAGATAGATAGATACATAGATACACAGACAGCGAAACTATTATTATAGACGAGAAAAATGGCCCGTTGAGGAAGGGTACAACGGGCGCTAGGCTGATAGTGCTGTCTCTTTTCTCTAAACTAAAACCAACCCACCCCCCCCAAACACCACCCCCACCCCCACCCCCCCCAACCCCACACACCACCCCCCCCCTCCCCCCCACACCCCCCCCCCCCACACACACACACACCGCACCCCAACCCCCCTCCACCCCAAAAAAACATGTCTACCGTCCCATTCAACAAAATATAATTATATACTTTTTCCAGTGTCCGCCACCTCCCAGAAAATTCTACCCCCGCCCCCGAAAATGTCAAGTACCCCCACCCCTCTCCGGGGAGGAAAAAGTCTGAAAGAAACACTGGTGTCGCGCTTAGCCACTACCCGAAGAATTGCATTAAAGAAATTGCAAGAAAACCACTTTTTAGATTAGACACATTAATTAGGCGGTAATTTTATTATAGAGTATCGATGAAGAAATTTCTTTTGAGTTAGGGAGGGGTGGGGGTACTCAGACGTTCTTACGCGGGGGTGGGGCTTCGCCCCTACCCGAAGAATTGTATGAAAGAAACTCTTCACGCAAACCACTTAGATAAGACAAAATTTCCTTTTTATTCAATGTTTACTCTCCGGTTTGAGATTATTTTCTACTCTGTGCTAAATGTGTCGACGTCATACTTCGTTTTTCGAAATACTATGCATGTTTTTAATTTCCTTGTGTTTTCTCTAGAGCGTTTTTGTCAGACAGAGCGTTCTTGTCAGACAGAGCGTTCTTGTCAGATAGACAGACAGCGAAACTATTAGTATTAACGAGAAAAATGGCCCGTTGAGGAAGGATACACCGGGCGCTAGGTTGATAGTGCTAAATCTTTTCTCTAAACTAAAACCAACCCATCCCCCACACACACCTACCCCCAACCCCCAACCCCACCCCCCACCCACCCCACACACCCCACCCCCACCCCACCCACCCACCCCCACCCCCAAAAAACATGTCTACCGTCCCATTCAACGAAATATAATTATATACTTTTTCCAGTGTCCGCTCCCTCCCCGAAAATTCTACCCCCGCCCCCGAAAATTTCAAGTACCCCCACCCCTCTCCGTGGAGGAAAAAGTCTGAAAGAAACACTGGTGTTGCGCTTAGCCACTACGCAAAGAACTGCATTAAAGAAATTGCGAGAAGACCACTTTTTAGATTAGACACATTAATTAGGCGGTAATTTTATTATAGAGTATCGATGAGGAAACCACCCTACCCCACCCCTCCCCCCCCCACACACACCACCCCCACCCCCCACCCCCCACTCCCAAAAAAAACATGTCTACCGTCGCATTCAAGGAAATATAACTTTATACTTTTTCCAGTGTCCGCCCCCCCCCCTCCCCGAAAATTCTACCCCCGCCACCGAAAATTTCAATTACCCCCACCCCTCTCCGGGGAGGAAAAAGTCTGAAAGAAACACTGGTGTCGCGCTTAGCCACTACCCGAAGAATTGCATTAAAGAAATTGCAAGAAAACCACTTTTTAGATTAAACACATTAATTAGGCGGTAATTTTATTATAGAGTATCGATGAAGAAATTTCTTTTGAGCTGGGGAGGGGGGTGGGGGGGGGGGGCTCAGACGTTCTTACGCGGGGGGTGGGGCTTTGCCCCTACCCGAAGAATTATATGCAAGAAACTCTTCACGCAAACCATATAGATTAGACAAAATTTCCTTTTTTTCAATGTTTACGCGAGAATCAATGACGTCATATTACTGTGTGCACTCTCTGGTTTGAGATTATGTTCTACTCTATGCTAAATGTGTCGACGTCATATTTCGTTTTTCGAAATACTATGCATGTTTTTAATTTCCTTGTGTTTTCTCTAGAGCGTTTTTGTCAGACAGAGCGTTCTTGTCAGACAGAGCGTTCTTGTCAGATAGACAGACAGCGAAACTATTAGTATTAACGAGAAAAATGGCCCGTTGAGGAAGGATACACCGGGCGCTAGGTTGATAGTGCTGTCTCTTTTCTCTAAACTAAAACCAACCCATCCCCCACACACACCTACCCCCTACCCCCAACCCCACCCCCCACCCACCCCACACACCCCACCCACCCCCACCCCCACCCCCAAAAAACATGTCTACCGTCCCATTCAACGAAATATAATTATATACTTTTTCCGGTGTCCGCTCCCTCCCCGAAAATTCTACCCCCGCCCCCGAAAATTTCAAGTACCCCCACCCCTCTCCGTGGAGGAAAACGTCTGAAAGAAACACTGGTGTTGCGCTTAGCCACTACGCAAAGAATTGCATTAAAGAAATTGCGAGAAAACCACTTTTTAGATTAGACACATTAATTAGGCGGTAATTTTATTATAGAGTATCGATGAGGAAACCACCCTACCCCACCCCTCCCCCCCCCACACACACCACCCCCACCCCCCACCCCCCACTCCCAAAAAAAAACATGTCTACCGTCCCATTCAACGAAATATAACTTTATACTTTTTCCAGACAGACAGCGAAACTATTATTATAGAGTTAGATAATCTTCAGTGTATTTAAAAGCTTGTGGTTATAACGTTTATTTTTCTTAATATTTGTTTAATTTAAATGCTGGATTTTTACTGACGCCTACATTTGTTAATGTTAATTGTGATAAGCGAAAAGTAATTAAAGACAAACAGTAACTCAATACGATGTTCATATTTGAATACATTTTTTGTGCTTATCATTTTCTTGTTATAAGTGAGTCATGTTTCATTAGTAAAAAGTACACCTTAAGTATTTGGTCCACCTCTTCAACAACTGCACCCTATACCTTAGCACATTGTAATCAAATGTTGTACTACTAGGCACTAAAATTGCCAGTTTGGCATAACTTTGCAAACTAGTTTCCGCTTTAATATATTTTTAATTGAAATCGCATTAAAACATTCGAAAAAACAAATAGCAGGCTACCATGTTAAAATAAAATAACAATTTTTATTGTGATAAATGTATACGAACATTGACAACACGTTATTTAAAAAAAAACCCGCCTCAGATATGTATTTCTACCACAGTTATTTTCTTGAATCTTATCCATTTTTATCTGGCCTCTCGTATTGTACTATTTATAAGTTCACCGCAAGACTTGCCAAATTGGCAAATTAATGACGTTGTCGCTTCACTGCCTTATTCGACCTCCCGGCTAAATTGAACTGGTGACCAATTTTGTACAAGAATGTAAAAAAATGACGTTGAACTATTAAACTAGTGAACCATATGAAGCAATTTTAGTAATAAATTTCATGTACATCGGCCTCATGTATTTACTGGTGGTGTTTAAAAAGAGACTTTTCAAATAGGAATATTACTTTACATATAATTGTATTTTTTAAAAGAAAAAGTGTAGTTAATAAGGCGTGTATTAGATCGGGTATTTCCAGGCACGTTCCATAAACCAAAATTGCAGTAACACGGAGTTTACTCTTAAACCCTTAGGAAAAATAAATAACATCTAAACAATTATACTTAAGGGGATCTAAAGCTGACGTAGACTTATCGTTTGTTACATCATACACTGTTTAAACCCATTGATATGGATTGACTACCTTTAAAACAGCTTGAATTAGATGGCCCACTTACAGAATCGGTATCTGGAATGTCCATTTTTGTTAAAGGGGAAATGACTTATATTAGATTCGTTGTTGATTCTCGTATATTTTACATTTTCGTTTAATCACATGGTTAAAATTGAGATAGCTAATATAAAAGGAAGCAGCTATTGATGTGTATTTTAACTTAAGATTAGGATTATCTTTGTTTAGGGGTCGTTCGGTTATGTCAGGAATGGCAGCCATATTTTTATAGCATGGAGCATGGGATACTAAGGAGAAATGTTATTTTACGCTGTGTGTTTTTTTTTTTGTTTTTTTTTAACTTTACTTATATACACTTCATCCAGCTGATACAATCAATAGAACGATTTATGGTCTAATGTGGCTTACACAATTTAACACAGCATACAAAAATACGACTTAGATTTTTGCCTAATGAAAATGGGACGTAATTTCTTTATAATTATGTTACACTTGGAGATTAAAACAATTATTTTTTTTTTATTAGGGTTAGCTTGGTTAATTTTTGAAAATTATATTTGATATGTCGAGTGGTTATTATTTGAAACGTTACACACAGGTAAATAAGGTTGATGGGAAGACCCCACATAGCGGTCTAGAGCTAGGACTACTAACCCGAAAGTCTCGAGTTCGAACCCCTGTTCCAGTCAATAGAACATCCCTAACTCCACCCAGATCTATATGGGTACTTAGAGAAGTAAAGGCGGCTGGGAATACTACTGACCACACTATCCCTTCAAAATCCCGAGGTATCTGAAACGGATGAATACTACTTCATCGGTCCAGTGTGTCGTTGGAGAAAACGGGAAATGGTGATGATATAAATTAAGATTTTTACTTTCACCCGATGTCTTGTTTCTGAGCAAGAGACAAGATAGGGTCGCATTATTCTGTGTGTCTTATACAACCTATTATTTATTCTATTGTCTTCTTCGACAAGACTTTCCGATTCTTTATTTACACATTTCTTTAAAAAGGTGTATTAATTATACACCGTGCCCTTTATACACGAACTAATTTTCAGGTCATCTTTTTTATTGAATGACTAGTTTATTTCGTTTCAATTAAATCACATTAAAAAATCATCACCCTAATACGAAGTGACCTAAATTAAACAAAACATTTGTAAATGTAATTCTTCTTCAGTTATAAATGTAAACAAAATCCATTAAAACGCCAACAATTTTTAAAATTGTTTTTTTTTTATTTTTCCTCGCAAATATTCGCTTACGTCTTCAGCATGAGTAATTACATTAATTACAAGAACAAAATGCTAATTAGAAAATAAAAAACAGACGCCGTGGATTTTTTAAAGTAAGAAAACAGATGTGTTTTCTAGACTAAGATCGATATGTCCTTATTGAAAAAAATTATTCAAGCACGAAATATTTGCTTTTTATCCCTTGAAATAATTTAAAAGTTTAATGGAATAATTATTGTACTCATTAAGGTCACGTTATCACTGGTTAGGGCAATGGGGTGAGATTAAATCAATTTCTAATGAAGATATAACAAACGATACATTCCTACAAACTTGGCATTTTTTTACGAAGCCTAACTCAATTTGTGATGAAGATGTAACAAACGGTATATGCCAGCAAATTTGGTTTTATCAAGCTTCTACTAACAAAATCAGTGCCTACCCTCCACGGCAAGGCAAGCGAAAATTCCCTAATTATGGTATATAATAACGCGAACGTATGCTACAAATTGATGAATCGTTTTTTTTTTCTAATAAAATAAAATAATTTAAAGCTTAAAACTATTTTGAAACAAAAAAGTAGCTACAACAAAACAGAAAGCGACATATCAGTGCGATAACAGAATAAACGAAATAGATTTAGAAAAACAGCATGTATGTGTGGGTAAACTTGGATAACAGTTCTTCGTGTAAAGATTTCAGCTACAAATTGTAAACACTCCTCTCCATCCACATCTGTGATTAAATTATCCTTATCACGCAATTTTCAAATTTGCCAACTCTGTCCATTACTCCAATACAAAAACAAAACATTCGCCTTAAGATTGGACCGAACAGGTTAAAGAATTATTTTGCCGATGTAATTTCTTAAGGAGTTTTATGTTGGATTATGCGTCTTGTAATTGAACCTTAAATATAAAAACACAAAATATAAAATTAACATCTTTTAGCAGATATTTCATGACCCCAGATAAGAAAAAGTGCTTTGAACCCCTAAAAAATTAGCAGAGATTTCAAAGTCCACAAAAATACCAACCTGGATTTACCAACACCACAAATGCAACAGGCCCTATGCTCCACAAGGAGCAAAGAGGATTAAGTCAAGTAAGTCACAAAAACAACAGGGGGAAGGGGTGGCCTTGAAGTAGAGCACTAGACTAATAACCCGTAAGTCTGAAGTTGGAATCCGGGCTTCAGTAATTAGAGCGTCCCTAAAACCAGCCAGCCCTCATGGGTACCTAACTCACGTTAGGGAAAGTAAAGGTGGCTGGGCGTAGTGTTGATCACTTTACATAGAAGTCACATAAACAGGTGAACTCTAATTGCCTAATAGACGGCCAGGTTCGAATAGGCAACTTTGCGTTTTTTACAAGAGTAACAGATATTCAAAATCCCGAATATTAAACGGCATTGGGTCTCCCATATTAATAACATCGCGGTTAATCCATCAAACAGTAAATCGACTGTAGTCTAGGATCACAGCATTGCTGCAGAAGTTACATGAAACCCATTGCAGTGTTACACACAATACGTTTAGTAGTTTGTTTCAGTTTTAGCCAACTTACTTTGACGTACTTCACTTTCTTCATCGGGCTGTTTGTTGAAGTTCATAGACCTGCTAAAATTGTGCATTAACTAAATTGTTGACTAAATATTTAGAGTTCAATGTTTGAAACAGCGTTTGTAAGCAATCTTATTTTGTTTAAAATAAGATTTTACTTATCGTAACTATATGTTTACTGGGACGGTGTAGTCGTATGGTTGAGTGAACGATTGATAACCCTAAAGTCTCGAGTTCAAATTCCAGATTCCAGTCCTTAGAGTCCACCCCATCCCTGAGCCCACCCCATCCCTGAGCCTACCCCATCCCTGAGCCCACCCCATCCCTGAGCCCACCCCACCCCATCCCTGAGTCCACCCCATCCCTGAGCCCACCCCATCCCTGAGTCCACCGCATCCCTGAGCACACCCCATCCCTGAGCCCACCCCATCTCTGAGCCCACCACATCCCTGAGCCCCCCCCCCCCCATCCCTGAGCCCACCCCATCTCTGAGCCCACCACATCCCTGAGCCCCCCCCCCATCCCTGAGCCCACCCCATCTCTGAGCCCACCACATCCCTGAGCCCCCCCCCCCCCCCATCCATGAGCCCACCCAGCTCTAAAGGGAACCTGATCACGTTAAGGAAAGTAAAGACATCTGGGCATAATGCTGACCATATTAACATTTAATATACCGAGGTCATTGAAACAGGTGAACTCTACTTCCACTGTCCAATGCATAATCAGAGGGTTAGTCATTGAATTAAAAAACTTTTTTTTAAAAGTTTGACGGAACCCTGAGGTAATCTAGAGAAACACGAATCGGCGCCAGAACAGTGTACGCTTCATCGAGCAGATAATGAAATTTTTCGCTTCTCTTAGGCTGTTTTGGTCGTTCATTTTGGAAATGTGTGTGTGTGGGGGGGGGGGGGAATAGTCCAGAGTGTCTTGATGGTTTACGTGTTTGTCTGTCCATATGTCTATGTGTCCTTATGTCCGAATGTTCATGTATCTATGTGTTTTCATGTCTCCGTGTCTACACATCCATATGTCGGTGTATCCGAATGTTCATCTATTGTGTATGCGAATATTCATATAATTATTAATAGTTTAATAGTGTCTAGTAGAGGTCTTGACTCTTGAGAGAGTCGCTTATTCCCGGACTCTCCCAAAGGAGCCGCTACAACGTATAATCGCAGAGTTATTTCAGATGCCGTAAAAAAAAAACACAACACAATACAATGGATTATGTTATTGACTGCCGCCTAAATATCGCTTCAACTAATAACATGTTAAACATCAGCGTAGTAAAATGATATACTTAATCGTTATGATTGAATAGCTAAGCCTGTGTAGCCTTGAGCAGTGAAAATATCCAGATATATTGAAACGCATGTTCTTACGTGACAAATATCGAATTTGAGCAATATTGCCCAAAATAAAATAAAAATTCACTACTATGGCGGGGACCAAATAGTTGAATTTGGGCTTGTCTCTTAACAAATTCACACTTCTAAAAGAGTCTGAACTAAACTACTGGTATTTCCCAATAAATATTTTGTGTGAATAAAAAATAATGTGTACAGTGTTTTCTGATAGAAACACTACCGAGCTGATTCTATTAGAGCTAGTAAAACAAGGATCAATGATTATATGATCAATATGTGACAGTTTTTGAACCTTAAGAACTCCACAAAAGGTTGTTTTTTTTCAAGATGGCCGCTGTTGCCATGGCAAACATATGTAAAGAAGAGTTCATGATGCATGTACAAATTTTCCCTTGAATGCTCCTAACTTACATACATTTAAGTAAATAAAAATGGCTTGTTAATTAAGATGTGTTTTTTTTAGCCAACCCACTTAACGCAAAACTTAAGCCTATTTGACTCATACAGTATTTCCAATACACCATGACGTACCAAGTACGGTAAAGTCACTACATACATCACATACAGTAGTTATAGAAGAAATGACTTGTATTTAATTATACGTTTCCCGGGAAGCTTCGATGCGTCGCCCTGCCTTTGCTGCTGGGAAATTACGAGCAATGTTTTAAATTACAGCTTGTTACTTGAAAACTTTAAATGGTGCTGCACCTGATTTTTTTATTAAATACCCGCAGGAGCTTTTTGGACATAGGCGGCGCTAGACTAGTGAATATGATAGAGGGGTGGGCTGAATTTATATGAATAAAATATAAGGTTTTAATATATAAATGGGTGACGGCGTGGTTGTATGACAACATTATCCCTACGTATGTCGAGCTTACTCTATATCTGCCCAAAGTATTTTGGCCAAGGGCGAGAAAAAATTATGATGAATATATATACTATATACAATGATACATATATATATATATATATATATATATATATATATATATATATATATATATATATATATATATATATATATATATATTACATATATATATATATATATATATATATATATATATATATATATATATATATATATATATGTTACGGTCAAAGCCCGAAGTGCGGCCAAACCCCGGATTGGCCGGCCAATGCGCGGATTGGCCGGCTCTCTTGGTCAAAGCCCGAAGAACTTAGAACTAAGATCGTATTTCGTACATTGGCCGGCCAATGCGCGCATTGGCCGGGATGTCCTGGCCAATGTTGTATCTAGACTAAGTTGTGATCGCGTTTTAATTATTCTGGGTGCGGTTTCATTGTGAGTAACGTATTGTTTAGCTCTTGTTTGTATAGCATTCTATATGCAAGGCGACATGGATCAAAAGGGCCGCCAGACCATGAGACAGACATAGCAGATGGCTGTCAAAAGAAAAAAATGAAAATCCATGTTAGTTTCTATATATGGGCTACAACTGTATGTGACAGCCTCCTCCATGATGACGAGGTGAGACAATCATCAAAGAACAAAATCAAAGACAGTCGGCGTCACCGACCACGTGCAACAAGACGGAACGTTCAAAAGACTTTTCCGCGCTCCTAGATGTTTAAAACATGATGATGACATGGATGCAAACAAATGAATCAGCTCATTGGGCTGAGAGTCTCAAATTCATTTAATTTATGAAAAATCGTTCTTTTCATCAAGGAATCCAACAATCACCATACGAAGCCTTGTTTGGATGCAAAGCAAAAGTGGGACTTAGCACTTCAAATCTACCAAGAGAGGCTCTCATTAAAATAGTTACTGAGGAAGATCTTGAGAACATTGAACAAGAAATGGAGGTTAGGGTTAAATGCAACGACATCCTCAGCTAACACATCTGCTGCCGTGGCGGAACGTCCAGACCAGTTGCGTGACAATAATGTGGCCAATATATTCTGTATAGTTTGTGAAAAACATTGTAGTGCAGCTCATTCTTGTGGATCCTGTGGCAACGATGTGCATGCTATTTGTGGAATACCCAATGAAGCAGACGAAGGGTACGGAGGGAACAATACCTGCAGATTGTGTCACAACAAACAAGACATCATGGAACACAGATCAGCAGCTCATACTAGCTTGCAAAATCAAGGTGCTAAGATGCTTAAAACATCTAATACAAAATTTAAAGATGGTGAAGTGGGTGACAATGTACGCATCCGTGTTCCAGATGTTGACAGAGGTCGCGGTGATCCCCGAAGCGTGATTGCAGTTGTCATGAGCGTCGAGGGCGGTTTCTACAAATTAGGAACGGAACATGGTGTTCTAAAACAACTGTATGCTAGAAGTGAGTTTTCAATTCTTCACGAAAAACTGCTCTTATTGTCGTCAGTTGGCACTGAGGAAAAATCACTACGAACCATCGCATCTTCATCGCATCTTCACAATCATTGACTGGGGGCCAAGGCTACACTCGCTGCAATTGCACAACCAAGTGTACAACAAATCGCTGCAAGTGTAAAAATAACAAGCTGCTATGTAATTCTAAATGCCATAAAAGTTCAACTTGTTGTAAAAAAATGATAATATTGATTGATTGAGACTATAGTACAATAAAAAAATTGAATGTTTCTGTCATTTACTTTAATTAATAATCAATAAAGACTTAATTTCATGATCCTACCGGCATAAAAAAAACCAAAATCTGCTCATGATCTTCTAATTAAGAGTTTGGCCGGTCCACCATGGCCAGTCCGCGGACTGGCCGGGACTGGCCGGCCAAAGGCCGAAATCAAGAGCTATTTCAGACTTTGGCTGGTCCACAATGGCCAGTCTGCGGATTGGCCGGCCAAACACCGAAATGAAGCAAAGTTTCGGACTTTGACCGACCTATGGGAGGCGATATTGGCCAATGCGCGGATTGGCCGGCCAATCCTAGCATTGGCCGACTTCGGGCTTTGACCGTAACATATATATGCGTTACAAGATCCTTGAAGTGGAGATGTGTGATATATATATATATATATATATATATATATATATATATATATATATATATATATATATATATATATATATATATATATATATATATATATATATATATACATATATATACAAACACAAAATACGAACATAGGCTACTCATTGCTGGCCCGTTAAGGTTTTGAAAAAAATTTCGTGAGATATGTTGTTATCATGTTTAAAGTGATCGATGATGGTAAACTACACGTAACTTGTCGATTAGCCCATATAGTAATCTTTGTTACTAGCGCATACCGTATGAGTTAAATTATAGTAGAATTAGTATTAGGATTATGGTAGGGTTATTATGAAGATTATAACACGGTTATTATCAGGATTATAGTAGGGATAGTATGAGGATTATTGTAAGGTTATTTTTAGAATTATTATATACACATCCAGACGCCAGCTATGATTGTCTCACATGACGTCAGCTATAAATATATCAACAGAGACTAGCTATAACTGTATCACCAGTGCCCAACTATGACTGTATCCCCAGTGCCCAACTATGACTGTATCACCAGTATCACCAGTGCCCAACTATGACTGTATCACCAGGTGCCGGCTATGATTGTATCACCAGTATCACCAGTATCACAAGTTGCCGGATATGACTGTATCACCAGTTGCCAACTATGACTGTATCACCAGTATCACCAGGTGCCGGCTATGACTGTATTACCAGACAACTATGACTGTATCACCAGTATCACCAGTATCACCAGGTGCCGGCTATGACTGTATCACCAGTATCACCAGTATCACCAGTATCACAAGTTGCCGGCTATGACTGTATCACCAGTTGCCAACTATGACTGTATCACCAGTATCACCAGTTTACGGCTATGACTGTATCACCAGTTGCCGGCTATGACTGTATCACCAGTTGCCGGCTATGACTGTATCACCAGAGACTAGCTATGACTGTATCACCAGTTGCCGGCTATAACTGTATCACCAGTTGCTATGTGTATCACCAGAGACCAACTATGAATGTATCACCAGTGCCCAACTATGACTGTATCACCAGGTGCCGGCTATGACTGTATCACCATGTGCCGGCTATGACTGTATGCCGGCTATGACTGAATCACCAGTTGCCGGCTATGACTGTATCACCAGGTGCCGGCTATGACTGTATCACCAGTTGCCGGCTAAGACTGTATCACCAGTTGCCGGCTATGACTGTATCACCAGTTGCCGGCTATGACTGTATCACCAGTATCACCAGTATCACCAGTTGCCGGCTATGACTGTATCACCAGGTGCCGGCTATGACTGTATCACCAGTTGCCGGCTATGACTGTATCACCAGAGACTAGCTATGTGTCACCAGTTGCTATGTGTATCACCAGAGACCAACTATGAATGTATCACCAGTGCCCAACTATGACTGTATCACCAGGTGCCGGCTATGACTGTATCACCATGTGCCGGCTATGACTGTATGCCGGCTATGACTGAATCACCAGTTGCCGGCTATGACTGTATCACCAGGTGCCGGCTATGACTGTATCACCAGTTGCCGGCTATGACTGTTTCACCAGAGACTAGCTATGACTGTATCACCAGTTGCCGGCTATGACTGTATCACCAGTTGCCGGCTATGACTGTATCACCAGTTGCCGGCTATGACTGTATCACCAGTTGCCGGCTATGACTGTATCACCAGTATCACCATTATCAACAGTTGCCGGCTATGACTGTATCACCAGGTGCCGGCTATGACTGTATCACCAGTTGCCGGCTATGACTGTATCACCAGGTGCTGGCTATGACTGTATCACCAGTTGCCGGCTATGACTGTTTCACCAGAGACTAGCTATGACTGTATCACCAGTTTCCGGCTATGACTGTATCACCAGTTGCCGGCTATGATTGTATCACCAGTTGCCGGCTATGACTGTATCACCAGTTGCCGGCTATGACTGTATCACCAGTATCACCAGTGCCCAACTATGACTGTATCCCCAGTGCCCGACTATGACTGTATCACCAGTATCACCAGTGCCCAACTATGACTGTATCACCAGGTGCCGGCTATGATTGTATCACCAGTATCACAAGTTGCCGGCTATGACTGTATCACCAGTATCACCAGTATCACCAGGTGCCGGCTATGACTGTATTACCAGACAACTATGACTGTATCACCAGTATCACCAGTATCACCAGGTGCCGGCTATGACTGTATCACCAGTATCACCAGTATCACCAGTATCACCAGTATCACAAGTTGCCGGCTATGACTGTATCACCAGTTGCCAACTATGACTGTATCACCAGTATCACCAGTATCACCAGTTTACGGCTATGACTGTATCACCAGTTGCCGGCTATGACTGTATCACCAGTTGCCGGCTATGACTGTATCACCAGTTGCTATGTGTATCACCAGAGACCAACTATGAATGTATCACCAGTGCCCAACTATGACTGTATCACCAGGTGCCGGCTATGACTGTATCACCATGTGCCGGCTATGACTGTATGCCGGCTATGACTGAATCACCAGTTGCCGGCTATGACTGTATCACCAGGTGCCGGCTATGACTGTATCACCAGTTGCCGGCTATGACTGTTTCACCAGAGACTAGCTATGACTGTATCACCAGTTGCCGGCTATGACTGTATCACCAGTTGCCGGCTATGACTGTATCACCAGTTTCCGGCTATGACTGTATCACCAGTTGCCGGCTATGACTGTATCACCAGTATCACCAGTATCACCAGTTGCCGGCTATGACTGTATCACCAGGTGCCGGCTATGACTGTATCACCAGTTGCCGGCTATGACTGTATCACCAGAGACTAGCTATGACTGTATCACCAGTTGCCGGATATGACTGTATCACCAGTTGCCGGCTATGACTGTATCACCAGTTGCCGGCTATGACTGTATCACCAGTTGCCGGCTATGACTGTATCACCAGTATCACCAGTATCACCAGTATCACAAGTATCACCAGTACAGAGCAACCGAAACTCCCGACCTAATTCTCAGATCAATTGCTATTGAGGCTAAGTTAGGGCGGGACGTTCTGAGACTCTAAGACCTGGATTCTCACTGGATCGATCACAGCTTGTGTTTCTGTGTGCACGTGAGTAGAACAGGTGTGTTTCTGTGTGCACGTCAGTAGAACAGGTGTGTTTCCGTGTGCACGTGAGTAGAACAGGTGTGTTCCCGTGTGCACGTGAGTAGAACAGGTGTTTTTTGTGTGCACGTGAGTAGAACAGGTGTGTTTCTGTGTGCACGTGAGTAGAACAGGTGTGTTTCTGTGTGCACGTGAGTAGAACAGGTGTGTTTGGGTGGGGGAGAGGGTGGGGTGGAGGCTATTCTGTCACGTTAATATAACAGGTGTGTTTGTGTGTGTCGGAGGGGGGGGGGGAGCACAGGCCCGTCACGTGAGTAAAACAGGTGTGTTTGGGTGGGGAGAAGGATGGGGGGAGGGCTAGTCTGTCACGTCAGTATAGCAGGTGTGTTTGAGTGGAGAGTCAGTAACGTGACATGTGTGTTTGGATGGAGAGTCAGTAACGTGACATGTGTGTTTGGATGAAGAGTCAGTAACGTGACTGTGTTTTGGTGGAGAGTCAGTAACGTGACATGTGTGTTTGGATGGAGAGTCAGTAACGTGACTGTGTTTTGGTGGAGAGTCAGTAACGTGACATGTGTGTTTGGATGGAGAGTCAGTAACGTGACTGTGTTTTGGTGGAGAGTCAGTAACGTGACATGTGTGTTTGGATGGAGAGTCAGTAACGTGACTGGTGTTTTGGGTGGGGAGTTAGTTACTTTTCAGGAGGAGAGTCCTTTTCTGATTCAGTATATATTTATGACGTCCATGATTTTATTTTATTTTTAATTTAAAGACGCGAATGTTTCTTTTTCAGAAAAGTAAAAAATCTCTTTAATAGATTGGCTAAGATGTTAAGGACAACATGAGGAGGAAAGGGGGGGGGGCAATGCCGATAGTTTGACAGATAGAAAGCGTCAAAGGTTGTTAAAAATAGATACAGGGAAGCTTAGGTTGGCGCCAATCTCATATATGGAAATATATGTAGGCTACAAGAAATGTTGTAGTAAAATAAACACTGAAATAAGCAGCATTGATGTTATTTAAAAAAATATTTCTAATTTAATTTTAAAAGTACCACAAACAAACACATTTTTGGAACAATAACACATTTTAATATGGGAAAAGCCTAAAATCCTCCTTTAAAATTCATAAAGATTTCAAAATAAACATGAAAGCATTTCTGAGCACTTTAATCCACTTTTTAATAAATTTCATCAGACCCTTTTGAAGTTTCTATTATTTTTCTTAAAATTCTGGCTCGACTAAATTTCAACATTTTAAGTCCTAAATTCAGGACCGATAGTTTCTTAGAAAATTAGTTTTGACAATGGTTTAGCCCAATTATAAGGGTGGTCCAAATTTAGCTTGAGCTCAATTAAAGGCAGAGCTGCTTCTCTTTCAGAATTAAAATGAAACATAATTAAACTTTTATTTCTTTAATTCTTTGATCCGTTTTAAATTAAATGGAAATGAGATACAAAAATATCATTTCGGGGTTGTTTGGGTTTTTGTAAACATCATGGTTTTGTTCAGGGTGTGGATTGGGTCTTGATGTTGTTAGTCAAGCCAGGGATGTGGTGTGTGGATGAGCTGTGGATTAGGTGTGGATTAGGTGTGGATGATGTTAGTAATGTCATGGATTGGATGTGTGGATTAGGTGTGAATTAGGTGTGGATTAGGTGTGGATTAGGTGTGAATTAGGTGTGGATTAGGTGTGGATTAGGTGTGGATTAGGTGTGGATTAGGTATGGCTGAGGGCAGTCATGCCAGGGATGTGTGGATGATGTACAATCTGATACACACTTGCTGAGATGCTGAAACGGTACAAAGCAAAATAACAGTTTTATGAACAACCCTCCCCCCCCTAAAACCCAAGTTTTTCCGAGTCGGTTACGCATAAAACGCCTAAATTTTGATAAATCTGGATTTATTATTTTTGTCCGATTAAAAAAAGTCCCCTATACTTAGTAAATGATGAAATGTTGAGTTGTAAACGGTGAAAACTGTCAAAATTTCATGTGATTTTTAGCACGATTACAATACTTCCTCTATACTCTATACTCTGTATACGAGAAAGTGAAAAAACAGTAAATATTTTTGTGTTACGTATTTAATCATCATAAAAGGTAGCTATTTCAATTCATGCGAAGTTCATTTCATTTCATTACACTTACAAACCATAAATCCATCATTATTGTAAATAATGTATATAATTGCAATAAAAGAATCCCAATAATATCATAATACTTAAAGCCAATTTAAATTCCGGAATTAATGGAGTGGAACTTCCCGATCAAAGAAGAAAATAATATAGACCTTGATTTTTTTTTTTAAACTTCATCTACCGCATACATGGAAAAAAAATATAACCCTGGACAACTAATTCAAACATACGAAGTTTTTTTTTTCATTAGCGAAAATGATTATTGCCTTAAAAAGCGATATTGATGTAGGCATGGCACTGGGTCTTTTATCAGCATTTCCTAATGCACGCTGATCGCCTACGTTTTCAGCGATCCGTAGATTTCGCGTTGAAAGACCCATTAGAATCTTCGGTTCCTTTCATATATTATTAAACGCAGGCGAATTTAGGAACTAATTTAATTTGTGCTTATCGTCAATAGTTTAACTCATTAAAACTCGGATCCTAAATTTAAAAAAAAAATGTCAACGCATTTTTCTAAAAATAGGGATAGAACAATAAACAAAAAAATCGACTACTTAGTTTGTATATTCAATCTTGATTAGAGAATCGATTTTTAGTTCAAGCAAGTTCAATGAAAAAAAACGAAAAACGGATATGCGAGCATAAAAATATGGTTCATCAATATTCGCGTTATGCTTGTCGCAGTGGTATGCCCTGATTGGTAGGATGTGATTGGTGTGTGGGGCTGTTCAAATATTCAATCGCTGGATCGATACTGGGAGAAATAAACAGTCGGTGAGGTTGATAGGAATATTAACTGACCGATTTCATTCATATATGTTTGTAAATAAACACACACATTAATATATATACATATATATATATATATATATATATATATATATATATATATATATATATATATATATATATATATATATATATATATATATATATATATATATATATATTTATATTTATATTTATATTTATATATATATATATATATATATATATATATATATATATATATATATATATATATATATATATATAATATATATATATATATATGTATATATATGCATCAATATAACCACTTGCTATTAATATACACACACACATATATATATATATATAAATATATATATATATATATATATATATATATATATATATATATATATATATATATATATATATAATATATATATATATATATATATATATATATATATATATATATATATATATATATATATATATATATATTAAAAGAGAAAATGAAATAGAAATATGAATTTACGGAGATATAGATACGCATTGATATACAGGCCTATATGTGTGTATATGTATGTATGTAAGTAAAGTGTTAGTGAACCAATTCACATATGTATGTATGTGCAGCAGTAGATAAGTATGTATGCAAGCATGGACGCATACATCGATAATTGAAACAAAGCCTTCCTTTCAACAGTTCTATGGTTTCCCCTAATGAACCCTAATTTGGCCAGAGACCCAGCACAATTTTAACCTCGTTAAAACGAGTGTACTCCAATTTCCTACGTGTGACATTTTCAAGAACAATACGTGCCTTTACTTCTCATTTCTACCTCTCAAATTGGATTACCATTCGGGTTTTCTTAAAGATTCCAAGCCGAACATTTTTTCATGTTTTTTTTTTCTTGAGTCGAAGATTCTGAAAATCGATACCCCATTTTAGATAATGACAGGGACTCCGGCCGAGGAAAATTTTAAAGATTGAAAATCACACAGAATGATGAAATGTGGAAATTTACGTTTTTTTTTTACTGAAAAAAGTGTAAGAAAATGGGTGTGATAAAATAAAATTCAGATAGATTTTCTTACATTATTATCTCCAAGTTCACGAGCTGGTTTGTATATTTTAGAACACCTCTACTTAAATATAAAATAAAAAAATAAGGTTTCATATTAGTAACGTATCAGACTAGTATATAAAAGTTTTGCGACATAGATAGTAATAGTTTGTAGAAAAGGGATGTGTTTTTGATAAAAGAGTGGGTGAAATTGTGTGCTAAACGTGAGGTTAAACTGACTGGCATTGCGTACCAATGTATCACCTACCGACTGCCGATTGGTGTGTTCTCTACTAAACGTGTCTTTTGATCAAAGGTTGCAGTATGCTGATGTGTGTCTGTGTCGACGTACTTCGTGTCAATATGTGGACTGTTTGTTTATTGTGAGAACTGTGTAAGTTCCTGACATCAATAGGGCAAGTGAAGTAGAGTTCTGTGATCTCGGCATATGAAGTGATAGTGTGGTCAGCACTATGCTCAGCCGCCTTTACTTTCCCTAACGTAAGTTAGGTACCCATCACACTTGGGTAGACTCAGGGACGATTTACTGATTTGAACCCGGATTCGAACTCGAGAATTACGCGTTAGAAGTCCAACTCTCTACCGCTAGACCACTCCGTCCCATGAGATATGTGTGCTTGTTTGTATGTATGTTTCAATGACTTTGGATTTGTTTTCGGTATATTAATATGCTGTATGTCTATGTCTATGTGGATGAGTATATGTGATTATCTGTATGACTGCATGTGTTTTCGTGTGTGTATGTGTTTATGTTATATGTAATACCCTGAGGTTATGTCTTACTTCGTTTATATGTCTAGTTATGTTTGTGTGTTTATGTATGTCTGTGTATGTGCTATTCTGTCTGTCTGTTTGTCTGTCTGTCTGTCTGTAAATCTTAGTCATGAGAAAACCTGCCCTATTATCGTCACCCAACCAAAAATCAATATTCACTTGTCAGCTCGGCGATGCCTATCGATTTCGACATTTATTTCATTAAATTAATTAGTTTTATTTGTAATGCCATACTCAGAAGTTACACCTTCCTGACAAACTCAAAACCTGAAACTTATTGGAAGTAATTGTGTATTTCTGGGATATCCGGGTAATGTATGTTAATTGTAATTCTTTCATTCAAGCGTTTGGTCAAGAAGCATCAATTCTAGCAGAGAGAGAGAGAGAAAGAGAGAGAGAGAGAGAGGGGGGGGGAGAGGGAGCAGTTTAGTTAAGAAATTTAAACACACTCCACCCCATACCTTCACTATGCAAAGCACAACTTTATAGATTAAAAATCTCCTAAACCGATAAACATAACTGATCTTGAACAGTATATTCGTGACTTTATCGATTGAAAAACTATATACATTTTGAAGTTTGACATACACTTGTGTCTAAATAAGAACTAAGTTTCAAGAGTATAGAAAGAATAATTTAAAATATGATTACACTGTTTAACATATTTTCTATCATTTACTAGTCAACTGATGCGCCATTATTCTTTTTCTCTACCATATTCACATTAAAGATGAAACAATACTGATTTCCGTTTCAAGAATAATAGAATCGAGAATAGAAAATTCAAGGTATTTTGTTAATAAGGTGTAATGGAACTTTGTTAATAAAACCTATCCTTTTACTACAAAATTAATAACTTTGTTAATAAAACCTTTACAAAATTAATAACTTTGTTAATAAAACCTATCCTTTAACTAAGCTTTTAAAGAAAAATAGTTTTTCGAAAACAATAAACTATATAATAATAAAAATATATCGAATACAATGCATTTTATATGTATCATTATATGTACATATATATATATATATATATATATATATATATATATATATATATATATATATATATATATATATATATATATATATATGTATATGTATATATTGTGTATAGATTATATGGTAGTATAAGTGGAAAGCTTTTATATGTACAGTAAGTTACATGAATATGTTTATACATATACGATAGGCTTTAGGCCAATATATATATATATATATATATATATATATATATATATATATATATATATATATATATATATATATTTATTTATTTATTTATATATATATATATATATATATATATATATATATATATATATATATATATATATATATATATATATATATATATATATATATATATATATATATATATATATATATATATATATATATATATATATATATATATATATATATATATATATATATATATATATATATATATATATATATATATATATATATATATATATATATTCATTTGACGTAGACATGTAAACGTAGACATTTGAAAATTTCCAGCGATCAAATGACGCTATCAGCAACCAACGCCAACCCCCAAGAGGTCAAATCTCCCGAGCCATCAAATCAAATATGATACAAGCAATTCTTTTGCCGGGAGCTCAAACACAGCAGGAATGAAGAGACAAAACTTAATAAACGTCTTTATAGATTTCAGAGGAGACCTCGGCCCCACATTAGGGGTGATTCGAGACTTTTTATCATGAGTTTTTGTATAGGGGAAAATAGGGCATGTGTATCAACAAACATAAAAATGTTGTGTAAAAACAGCATTCGTCTGTAACACATATTTTTGTGTAAATGTGTATTACACCGAAATATATAGCACCTAAAAAAATGTACAAATATTTTTTTTTAAAATAAATTAATACAATGGATATACGTACATCATTTCTATGGGGTGCGATGTTTTCAACCAACTTACGCCTTACAATGTTGTTTGTACTACTTAAATTTTGAAAGAAGTTATGTTTTTATCAGACTATGTGTTTCCTATTTTAAATCCAATCGTTAAAGAGTAAATATGAATCCCTATCACAGTGTTCAAATAAGATAAACAGATTGCTTCAATAACTCAGTATTATACTTTAGTAATTTTAGTTTAGCAAAAAAGAATCTAAGAATATGTATATCAATGCGTAGGCCTATGTAAGCATTTAGAAGAAACATGATTAATTATCCTATTTTAATTAGCAAATATGATTGAAATAAAAAAGTGCATGTCTTTTTAGTATGATGCAGAATATGTATGGTTATAGGGAATACAATGAAAGTGAAAAAAGCCATTTTTTAAAAAAGTGATGTAGATATGTAGGAAAATGCAGAATTATGATTAATTTTCACCTTGAAAACAATTATAAAATATAGTGTATTTGATCAATGTTAAGAAACTGTGTCTTTACTGTAAATAACAACGAGAAATTGTAAAAGAAACGCGATCTAAGATGGCAAAAACCGCCCAGTAAACACATGTAGGGCGCCAAAAGTCCGCTTCACAAGATGGGGTCAGCAGAAATAACCCCAGGGATCAGGGGATCGTGGGGGATATTAGCAGCATCCCAACAATGGCGCAGACACACAATAGGGTTGTCTGGGGGTCGCCGCGTGTAAATCCCGCTTGACTGACCCCAAGGCTGACCCCGAGGTTGACCTAACGGCTAGACGGGATCCTACAATCCGTGCTATTGACTGTAAGCGGTAATGTGTTTCTGATCACGTGAGCGCTTACTTAGGGCAGTAGGTCGACGAGGATGTAGCAGTTTCGTGGATCTTTGCATGAAAGAAAGATATGATAAACAAAGATAAGCCTTATATTCATGATTTACAGTTACATATGTACACATATATCATCAACACGTTTTTCCCTTTCGTGCCAAAACCACAGGGTTAGATGAAGTAGAGTTAATCTGTTTTCAATGACCACCTCATACGTGGGGATAATGTGGTCGGCTTTAGGCTAAGCTATATTGGTTTCCCTAAAATGAGTCAAGTACACATCACACCTGGGGAGTCTACTATAAACTCGAGCTTGTCATTTGAACTCGAGACTTTCATGTCTTCAGTCATAAGCTCTACCTTTTGACCACCTCTTCCATATTTTCCTGTATATTTACCAATAATTTATGTTTTGTCGGTATAGTTAAGTCGTGAAAATTGACGTTTTAAAGCCATTATTTCTTCATGTGTCTAAGTCATATTTTGTTTAGGTAGTCGTTAGAATTTGTTGACTAGGTTACGTCAGCTTTTATTGGCATGTCAAAAATCTCTATAAATTGTTGAATCTTGTATGTATGACATGGTTAAGTCATAATTTGTGATGTGGCAAAGTCATATAGCCTTACTGTGGTTACGCAATTAATTTTTCAACGTGTTTTCAATACACATTGTCTTTCATGTCTACTTAGTTATCAAAAACATGCGGACATGCGCCGACACTACTTGTTGGAGTTTGTTAACTTAATTGGCACCCCTACGGTCAAGTCGGGTACTAGACGGTGAGATACGAGTTTACCATGTGTTCAGTGAGGTGGAAGATAATCCTTGTGAGAATCAAAGGACAAAAGCGACCGATACACGGTAATCAAACCGATATCTAAGCCAGTTAGTTGGAGTTTGCTGAGGCCTGGCTGGCTAATGGGAGACACCTCCTAAGCCGGTGATGTTCATAAAAAAACGGAAAACTTGATTGGCCTAATATCTCACTTCACTTTTCAGCAATAAAGTCAAATTATCCAGTCCAGGTTTTATTAATCAATGTCAGATGTGTCATGTCTAATATACAAACGCAACTACGTGAATTATGTGTATGCTTTAGACAAGCAGCGTAGCAGTACACTGCAGTAGTATAGAGGATTTTATGTATACAACGAAGTAGTGTGAGTTGTTGATACACATGAAGTCTAATGCAATTTTAGTAAAGTTTTCTGTTTGTTAGTCATTTAAAATAAATGACTTGTAATCCTGCACTTTTGTGTGTGTGTTAATTTTATTGAAGTCGGTTGTTATGTCATTCATATCGACGACGTGTTTTTATGTGCAATTCATATGTGTTTTTTTATTTTTCATTTGAATTTCATCTGATTCAATACTATTCATATGAATGTCGTATGTGCTATTTATATGAGCTATGTTCTGCGCGTGTGCTATTTATATGAATGATGTCTGTAAAGGGGTTCTTTGAATTCGCAGCAATTCTAACCGGATAAATCGATCGAGACAATCGATAGTGTAGAACAAAAATATTGACGAGTTGACTTATGGATCTTGAATAATGGCTATACTACAGCACTGAATGATGGCTTCACTACAGTATTCAATGGTGGCTTTACTACAGGACTGGGTGATGGGTTTACAACAGAATTAAATTATGGCATAACTACAGATCTGACAACCATTCGGTTGATGAGTTTAATCTGCCCGTTTTGAAATTTAAAAAAATAATTCGAGTTTACTTTATTAACACCTAAATGATCATGTTCAATCAACTAGTTTAATTAAAGATACAACCGAGTTTCAGCAGTTGTAAATAAACGGTCAGACTTGATTCTATGTGATTGTAATTTTAGATCTTCAAACTAACCACGGCATATCTGTTATGATGCATGTTTGACTAGGGCAATGGGTGCGCATGATTGATGGTGCGGCCGTATATTGAACGAGTGAGTGTGTGACGCTGTACGCAAGAAAGTGACGTTTTAGTGTGAGTTCCGTTGTTGCCGGGGAAGAAGATTGAAGTTAGTCTTGTCCGTGTTACGTTAGAGTTAGGATGTCTAGTTGTAGTATAGTTAATCCAAGCTGTCCGATGTCCATTTCTATTGTGCAATAAATAGAGTTAGTAACCGATGTCATTCTGTTAAATCATTCGTAGCGTTGATGTCGTCGTGTCCCAAGATATACTGTAGCATAGCTAAACATAATCAAATGGTGGTGATATGGAAAGATGGTATTGGATCAGGTAGTTGTACCCTCTCACTGCATAACTGTGGTACACATATAGAACACAGCAGTTATAACATGGTGGAGCAGTATTAACGTGAAACAGCTATAGTAACACGAAGCAGCTATAACAGAATGAAGACAGCTCAAACAGTATAACAGCATGAAGTAGTATTGCAAGGCGAAGTAACTTAAAAGCACTTAGAAGCTAGTCGGCGGATATAACATCTAGTCAGAAAACGCTATCACTGTCTAATCAGTCAAGTTTCATCGATATAATTTTCGTACGGACTATGTTTCTGTGATATATGGACTATTATTGTGAAAATCGTGTATGAAGACCCATGCTAAGAAGACTCGTGTGTGAAGACCCATGCTAAGAAGACTGGTATGTGAAGACCGGTATTGGATCAGGTAGTTGTACCCTCTCACTGCATAACTGTGGTACACATATAGAACACAGCAGTTATAACAATATCCACTTCTACACTCAACAACCTTGACCCCCACCACACCATCCCCACCCCGTAAACACGACTACAACAACTTATTCAACAGTACACTCCTGCAAAACGATAGCTTTAACCCACCTTTTCAAACTGACCCCTACATATTCGTCACAACCCCCAACCCCCCTCGATGAATACATCATACCTTTAAATCCCCTCGTTTCTTTGAAACTAACCCCCAGAAAAATTCATCTCCCCACCCCTCTCCCATCTTAACCTCTCATACCCTCCAATCAAACTTACCACTAAATTTTTACTCAAAACCCCTCGAGCTACACACCCAACCCTTTACCCTCACACGAACCCAACCTTTACCATCACACAACCCCCTTATAATTGACGCCTTTACACCCCTCCCCTTTGAACTTTACACCCTACATTTAACCCACACCCACTCCAGCTTAACCTCTAACCTAAGAGATTGGGAAATTATATAAGAGTATTTGCTATAAAAATAGATATGATACTCATTAATTTTGCAACAATTACCCTGTCTAACTCTTCATCTGCAGTTTAGCGTATCAGGTAATGTACAATTAACATAAATCCCCACTAGGAAAATTAATTACATAATTACTAGTTAACTCGTTTGACCAAGATAGACGATACATTTAAACATAACATAGCAACTGTTAATGGTTCCAACATGTAAATATATTAAGTTAGCAACAAAAACATTAGTAAACAAACACTAAATTGATACATGTATGTAATGTGTTAAATTAATATTGGCATCGAAGACGATAGAATATTTTCTATAATTAGAATTATCATAATTTTGATAAACTACACAATACATTTAAAAATTATTCAAAAAACTACAAGTGAAAAAATTGAATTATAATTATTAAAGCACACTTTGTCCACTAAGGAAAAATATATTGTATAATGTATGTATATATAATATATGTATGTGTATATTTATATATGTATATTATAATTATAATTACTGTTAAACCCAATCTAAGTGATACTTCTTAAAAGTAATGTCAGTTATATTTGTGAAACTCACCTTGAAACAAAATATGTGTAGACTAAAAATATGTTAATTAAACTAATCATTAAGCTAATTATCCATCCTTACCTACAGAGAGTGGCTAGATGTTATCCAGTAAAACACAATGAAAACTAAACACTAATCCAAAGCTAACCCTAAACTACCAAACACGACGATTATATCCAACGAAATAGACTCGACTTCAACTACAAATCTAAACAAAATAAACTAATCTCTGAAATAAATTTCTCAACTAGAACAGTAATACGTCAAAGAAAATGAGTAGTCCGAAATTAATTGAGACAATTATTCCAGGAAAATAGAAAGATAAAAAATAAACATTCGATGGAGTAATTCAGCACACTGAGAGGTGGCGATGGAAAAAACAATGCAGGGAAACAACTCGTGTGGCATGCGACAGCGCCTATGTGTCTACAGCCCTCCACGACGTGAAAACTGTGAGCGCTTGTCTTCAAACCAGTGAGGAGGGGAGGGATGAAGGGGGGGGGGACTGACGGATCTGTATTGAAAAGGAATAATCTTTACGTGTGGTTAGGATTATGGTTATTTATATGTTATTGATTTATTGGCACGTGAATAAAGAATAAAAAAATCACACGGTTTTAGGAATTTTCGGGGATAAAGTCCATGACTGCTAAAAATCGATTTGTGATTGCGTAACGCGAAGCCACGTAGCCCGCCATTTTGAAAAATGAATGAATGATGTTTGTAAATGAATGTATGATGAACGAGATTTTGAAGGGAGAAATATTGTAGGACTTAAAAGGTGGGCACAGTGTGAATATTTTAAATTTTTTAAATATTTTTTTTTATTCGAGTGAGTTCCATATGGACGTCACGGGCGCTAGGGGAGGGGATGACGATGTGTTGCTGTGACCAGACGCACGCGCACGCACGTGCGTGTCAGATCACTACAGACTGTCAAAGACGGCGCTCTACACCAGTGGGGCTGGCCGCTCATCGATAGTTGAGACGTCACGCTCCCAGCACAACATTCGCCGCCCCGACACTGCTACACACTGGGGATTCAAGGAACACGTAGTTCTAGTAACATATTTTTATTTTTGCAATGGTGAAGTTATGTAAAGTAAGTAAAGTTCCCTTTTAAGCCTAACGGTCTACGGGGTAAGAGAAGTAGAGTTCACTTGTTTCTGTGACCTCGGCATATGAAGGGATAGTGTGGTCAGCACTATGCCCAGCCTTAACGTGAGTTAAGTACCCATCAGCGCTGGGTGGACTCAGGAACGCTCTACTGACTTGAAGCTATGTAGGGAAAGATTATTTTTTAGTTATGTAATTATTATGAAAATATATTATTTCTATGTTTTATTTTAGTATTCAGATGTAATGACTGATAAGTTACTTAGTATAATATACTTTATGTAAAACATCAATAAATCTAGATTCCACGATTACTTACCTTATACCATTTAGTTCAGTTCAATGCTTGAGTTTGTTGTAATTCCGTTGTTCCAGCAAGCCCTGATAGGACTTCTTAGTGACTTTTCTCCGGGAAAATAAGGGTGATATTTGTAATAGTAAAACGTTGTTATTTTAGGGATTTCGATATTTCAAATAGCACTATTCTCAGAATGTAGCCGAGAACCTTAAAGTAGGTTCTATCAGTTTGATCAGGGTGAAGTCTGTTAGCCATAGTACTGATGACATAATTATTCCTTCGGCTTGTTCAAAGAAAGAGTTGCTCTACTTTATCTTTTATATTGTCTGTTACATTTCTTGTGAAAGTCAAGATATACAATGTGTTTTAATTTATTTTTAGATTATTTTCTAATGTTACATCTGACGCAGCCATTGGGTCGAAACATCAAATATTTATTTAGATCCAGAAAAATTAGGAAAAATTAAAGATATTTTTCAAATACCAGGTTGTATACACTATATTTACTTTCTTCAATAACGATAATTTTGTTACTAAGATACCATAAGATTAGAATCTGCAATAGCAGTGGCTAAAGCCGATGGATCCCTACTGTAAGTCTTTGGCTCTGTAGGTAAGTTTCAAATTTCCCAGTCCATCAACCGAGTATTGCCGAACTGCAGACAAAATCGAACTCTCGCTCAAACTTTTCGGGAGCAAGGATTAAAGAGAGGCGTGACGGAGGAAAGAGCAGCCTCACCAGAGATTGATATCCCCTCTCCCACACTCCGTCTCCTCCTACTTTTTTTTTCCACTTTTATTTCACTACACGTTTTTTTTTCCGAAAACACTATTTTTTCCCCGCCATTTTTTTGTCGTTATCGTTTTTAGCACGTATTTACCGCGGAACTAGGGTGGAATCTGGGCGGGGTTTTAGTGCGGCCGTGAAAAATCGGAAGTGGCTTGCAACAGCTAGAATGGTTTCATTATTTGGTTAAATTCCGTGCCCTCGTTTTCAGATATCTTGGGGGGGGGGGGGGGGAGAGGGAAGGGGTAGGGAAGGACAGGAGGAGTGGGGGTGAGTGGGGGTGATTTTTTTGGGAGGTAACAGACAGTGAGGGCAAAAAAGAGACAGGGGAAAATGTGTTTTTTTCTTAAAGAAGGAAGAGTGACGTCCAAATTTTTTGTAGCTGTACTTTAGAGGATACAGACAATTTAGCATTGTAGGTTTGTCACCTGATATTTTCAAGCTACAGAGTCGTTGACGGAAATATAAATGACATTCGATTTTATTTATAACTTTTTTTGTAATATTGTGTTAATTTTATTGTCAAAGCTTTTACTTAAGTCACGATATCTGTATGTTTGCGGTTTTATGATCAAGTCTATGCTAGCATCAACTTCAATAATTTTAAAAGATACTTAACAATGCATTTTTACCACTTTATTGTAAATCCTACTACACACCTCCGAGCCGTTAACAACCTTCTACCAGCTACCTAACCACACGAAAGCCCCCTCACATTAGTCCACACCGCTTATATACACACATTCGATCTTGGGGTAACAACACATAAACACACGGGGTGAACTCAACTCACACACACGGGGTGAACTCAACTCACGCACACGGGGTGAACTCAACTCACGCACACGGGGTGAACTCAACTCACACACACGGGGTGAACTCAACTCACACACACGGGGTGAACTCAACTCACGCACACGGGGTGAACTCAACTCACACACACGGGGTGAACTCAACTCACACACACGGGGTGAACTCAACTCACACACACGGGGTGAACTCAACTCACACACACGGGGTGAACTCAACTCACACACACGGGGTGAACTCAACTCACGCACACGGGGTGAACTCAACTCACGCACACGGGGTGAACTCAACTCACACACACGGGGTGAACTCAACTCACACACACGGGGTGAACTCAACTCACACACACGGGGTGAACTCAACTCACACACACGGGGTGAACTCAACTCACACACACGGGGTGAACAACTCAACTCACACACACGGGGTGAACTCAACTCACGCACGCACAACCCCTTACTTCTGGACAATTCTAACCTGTACTACAAATGACCAGTATCAATCTTATAACTCAAATAGATCTAAATCAAGGGCAACAGTTTCCCTCAAAACAGATAAATTCCTTTCAGAGGACAAAGCAAGTAGGGCCTATATCTAATCATACTTCTAACCAGTGTTTCTTCCAGACTTTTTTCTCCGGGGGGGGCACTTGAAATTTTCGGGGGGGGGGGGGGGGCGGTAGACTTTCTTCGGGGGGGGGGACACTGTTAAAAGTATATATTTTCTATATAAATTATATAAATTTCCTTTCGTTCGGGGGGCGGTTAAAATTTTTCGGGAGGGGGGGGCGAAGCCCCCCCCCCCCCACATCCCGAAGAGATGCCTGGAAGAAACTCTGCTTCTAACAGACCCAACCGAGAAGTCTCGAAATTATTCAAAGGGCCAATTAAATATTTTAAAAATGTATGCGATGATTAATAAATATGGTTTTAAAAATCTGATTGTTTGATTTTTGTTGGACTTTACCAAAGATTGGATATATATATATATATATATATATATATATATATATATATATATATATATATATATATATATATATATATATATATATATATACATTAATAGACAAATATTCATATTTTGCAGACTACAAGTAACACAAACCTAGTATATGCCGCTGTCTTTACGTCAGCAGGCAATAAAAACGTTTTTGTCGTTTCCCAACCAATCGACTGATTTACTCTCCTCACCCCACGTGGTCTGGCTGACCTCTGTCGTCCGTTTTACATAACACAATTAGTCTCTCGTACGTCCGTCTGCTTTAAGTAACGCCGTCCCTTAAGGTTATTTACGGCAATGTGTCTATCGGTCATACGTCTTTTGCATAGGTCCGGCTTATTTATTACCGTTATATCTCTACGTGTTATGTTTGTTATTTCAATCGATGTTATGGAAATACCGCATTTTATAAAGGACTAGCCGTCCCGGCCAGGCCCTGCTCTGGCTTCTGTGAAAAACCTTTCTGTTAAAGACCATTACCTGTGTGTTTAGTAATCATCATAAACCCGGCATTGCCCACCCAAACCACAACCAACCAAAACCAAAACAACAAAACGCAAACATAACGCTAACACAATTACAAATATAAACGAAAACAAAAACCTAACAACAAACCCAACCACAACCACAAACACCAATACAAACACAAAGAAAAAACAAACAAAAAAGCAAACGAAAACAAAAACCTAACAACAAACCCAACCACAACCACAAACACCAATACCAACCAATAACAACACACAAAAAAACGAAAAAGCAAACGAAAACAAACCAAATCCAAACGCAAAACCAACCAAAAACACAAATACATGCCCAAAGAGAAAAACACAAACAAAAACGAAAAAAGAAAGAACAAAAACGAACCAAATCAAACCGCAACCACTAACGCAAACCCAACCTAAACACAAAGAAAACACTAACGCGAACATAAACGCAAAGTGCTTACAGTCTAGCCCGCGGCGGAATCGCCTGTTTTAGCTTAATAAACGACTATAGTACCCCAACTTATTCATAGTCTTTTGCACTCACTTAAACGAACGCGCCTGTTTCAATTTAATGAACAATAAAAATACTCCAAGCTTATCCGTAAAATACCTACAACATTTGCACTTGATCAATCCCCGCTAATTATGTAATTATTTTTTTTCCCAACACCAAAACAAAGTAATAAAAAGTAAATTCTTTTCCACTAATGCAATGGTTTTATAAAGGGAAGTAATTGTGTTTTCCTAATTTATCAAAGGGAAGTAAGTGCTATAGGACTAAATGAAGACATAATTAGAATTTTTGTAAAAGATGATATTTTTTAAAACTTATGTTTAATGAACATCCCGAAAATTATTACTTTCAGTTTGATGAATGAAAATTATTTCCCAAAACTTTCAATATTAATTTTTTAACTCATAAATTTAGACCATAAGGACTTTAATTATCTAACACTTAAATCCATTGAAGATCCACGACAAACTGTGTTACACACAGAATTGAGCTTTATATATTAGATATGGGGTTAATTTAACTTCTGTTATTTTCTCTCTATATATTCTTCTGGTATCTCTCTTTATATCCCTTTATTTTCCTTTGATTATACTTTTTGTAAATATTTGTATAGATACATACATTCTTTCGTGTCTGTTATGTCTTTCAGATATACATCACATAATGTCAAACCGCTTCGAAACACGGGTAAACAGTAAGTATATATACATCGCTTCCACCCCCCCCCCCCCCACCCCCCAATATCGATATGTAAAACTCGCTGGTAGCGATGCTAATTTAAAACGTAAGCAACAATAATTATACTTCACAGTATGTCGCTATCCTACTGAGTACTGACCATATGTCACTTTCCTGATGAGTACTGACCATATGTCGCTTTCCTGATGAGTACTGACCATATGTCACTTTCCTGATGAGTACTGACCATATGTCGCTTTCCTGATGAGTACTGACCATATGTCACTTTCCTGATGAGTACTGACCATATGCCACTTTCCTGATGAGTACTGACCGTATGTCGCTATCCTGATGAGTACTGACCATATGTCACTTTCCTGATGAGTACTGACCATATGTCACTTTCCTGATGAGTACTGACCATATGTCACTTTCCTGATGAGTACTGACCGTATGTCGCTATTCTGATGAGTACTGACCATATGTCACTTTCCTGATGAGTACTGACCATATGTCACTTTCCTGATGAGTACCGACCTTACGTCACCTCTTTTAGTGGAGAGCTCCGAGTATACAAGTAATTCGGCCAATTTGTCAATGAGTCACTTCCGTTTTTGTAGCACGCTCGTCTTTTGTCCACTTGCAGTACAAGGACATAATTTCGCGGAGGTCGGGAGGGGGGGGGGGTCATCCATAAATGACTTCACGCTTTTTAAAATGTTTTTACACTTCCCTTCCTATCGTCACAAGGCGTCACAAAAAGTCCGATTCCCCCTCTAAAACCTTGTCGCACCTCATTCAAGAGTCCTCCCTGAATTTCAGTTGTTTTTAAATTTGTATTTTTAAGCGCAGCTATTTCTTTCTGAATGTATCTCGGTCAAGATTCTGTATTTTGCCATATCATTATTTTAACAATGTTAAGCGATTGCTAAAATTGGTTAAGGCGTAATATTAATACAAAGTTCGATCCTCCATAAATAAAATTGCTGTCTATCAACGAAAAAAAACTGTTGACAAATGCAGTATAGGCTAGACAGTGTCAGAAAATGGAATCTCGCCGTAATGCAATAAGTCTGTTGGGAGCACGGACATAATCTGGACAAGACATAAACCTCAAGAACTATACTCTAACCTAACGAACAATAATCTGTGAACCACTGCCTCTATGAACGAATATATCCATGAACCACTCACTCCCTGAACCACTCACTCACTGAACAAATCACTCAATGAGCTACTCACTTCATAAGCAAAGTATTCAATGAATCATTCATTCAATGAAGCAAACAGTTCATGAACCCTTCACTCCAAAACCCACCACTTACTCCGTAAACCATCCTCCCTATGAACCATCCTCTACATGACCCACTCTCCCCATGAACCACCCTCTCGATAAACACCCTTCACGTGAACAACCCTCCCCACAAACCACCCTCCCAATGAACCACCCGCCCAGCGAACCACTTACCCCATGAACCCACCTCTTCATGAACAACTCTCCCCATAAACCACACTCCCCATGAATTACTCTCTCCATGAACCACCCCCTCCATGCACCACCCTCCCCATGCACCACCCTCCCCATTAACCGCCCTCTCTATGAACCACCCACCCCGTGAACCACCCTCCCCATTAACCACCCTCTCCATGAACCGCCCTCTCTATGAACCACCCACCCCGTGAACCACCCTCTCCATGAACCGCCCTCTCTATGAACCACCCACCCCGTGAACCACCCTCTCCATGAACCGCCCTCTCGATGAACCACCCTCCCCGCGAACCACTTACCCCATGGACGTTAATAAAATGTGTACGATATCTTTATTTCTTCAACACATTGTACAACATACACATGATTCATGGAATTAAATATTACTCGCTAATCATCATTTTTTATTTATTTTTGTTTAGAGGTTAATGTTTACTTATCCTAAATGTCTTGACAATTAAAGTACCTTTTCTTGTACACGACAAAAAGGATGGATATCGGTATTGAGAACTGTTCTTTACAATACCCAAACTACTTCCTCTCTCACCCATGTGAAGCCGAAATACCAAAGCAGAAATGTTCTTCCACTATCCGCATACCCTGTTTACCGGAAAAGTTCCCTCCTCGGTCGTCTCATCCTCGCAACTTTTCCACCCACAAGTTTTCAATTTCCCATCCCCGTGTCCCCCGGGTTCTGACCCAATATTTCAGCCGTCACCCTCTGAAACCCAGACGGCTGATAGACATGGCACCGTGTCTACAGTACAGTAATCTCAGCTCACGTCATTTAGCCTGATGACGGTACTTGGGTTGATAAAAGTAAACTGATATACCGCTAAGTGTTTTTTTTACTATCAAACTATAGGGGGTGTATGTGTCTGTGTATATTGATTACTTTTAAAGTTCATACAATTGTAAATTAAATCTTGAACATGTTATAGACATAACAACCAGCAGCCTAATATTCTGATCTGGAAAGAAAGAAAAGTTGGTATTTTTAAATTAATTCCTTACTAATAATTTTCTTAGTTGATTTTCTTGATATACATTTTTCTATGAACGGCTTCAATATAAAAGTGCATGTCGAAAATAACGTTTCCTTTATTCATCCTAGCAAAAACAAATTCAAAAAAATAAAAAAATAAAAATGCGGTAATAAACAGTTGCCTGATACAGGGGATATAACCACTGCAAAACCTAAATTCAATATATTTAATACAGTTACTGTTCTTGATTTTCAATGTCCTTTTTTTACTTTCTCGTATATACGTAGTATAGAGAAAGTATTGTAATCGTGCAAAAAAAAAAAATCGAGATTTTTACAAATCTCGACGTTTTACACCTCACTGATACGGAAAAACATAATGTTGCAATCTTGTCCGTATGTCTGTGTGTGTGTGTGTGTCTGTGTGGCTGTGTGTCTGTGTGTAAACACGATTACTTGAGTACCGTTACAGCTAGGTTGATGAAATTTCATATATAAGTATTATATCAAAATCGTAGATCCCTATCAACTTTTGAGCGATTTCCGATAACCGGAAGTGGTACTTTTTCTACTTTGAATTTTTCAAAAGCCAATAACTTGAGTACTAATTCAGATAGATAAAAAAATTTCACATGTAAGTAAAAGATCTAATTCTCTACCTTCTATCAAATTTTGAGTAATTTCCGTTGACCGGAAGTACTAATTTACGCTATTTCCGATTTCTCAAAAAACGCATGTAAATTTATAAAGTACTAATAATATTGCGCACTATTACGCACATTTGGTTTTGGTGCTCGCTTGGTGCGCAATTTTTTTTTCTACTAGATTTTATTCTATTTTTAAAAGTTTAAGTAAACAAAAATCATGTCTATATTCCGAGTTGACATCCCACGTAGTGTTATATTAGAATATTCGAGAAAGTTTAGGGGAGATCACTCCCGGTTTATTTTAATCTGTGAACATTATAATTTTTGTTTTTTTCATTTACACAAAATAATTAAGTTCATCTAATGATGGTAAACTATATTTTAATAAAATTATTATATTTCACAGTATTACAAAAGCATGTTGTTTTTCTTCTATCAAAACCTTAATGTTGAAAATATGAGACCATATGAAAAATCGTCGTTCATTGTAATTGATCGATTTCTAAAAATTCACGTGTTATTTATCTAACGACCCACATTACTTTACAAAAAGACAAACTACGCCCTAGTTATAAATGTAGGTCAGTACTGCATCGGGGCGCTATTCAGCAGGTCAGGTCATTTCATATAGTCAACAAGCTACGCATGAAAGAAATTCAAAAAGTACTGATGTGATAGATTGCTTTTAAAAAAAATTCCATACTTGTTTAACTATGGCCATATTCACCCCCACCCACAATTCCCCCACTATTCAATCTTCTAAAACATACGCATTTAACTGTAAGTCGCATGGGCTTAATTGAAGCAGCTTACATATGGTTTTATTTGACATATGTCAGGGTAATAATTCAATGACTTATGCAGTGTAGGGTTCAGTGTTAGGATTATGTTACATACTCATACAGAGTAGTTGGTTTTTTAGACTAATTTGTCATAGTCATACAATTGTCACAAAGTGATACAGTATATTACGTAGTAAGGCTAATATGTCACATAGTCATACAATTGTCACAACAATATGTCAACTAAAAATAACGCAGTCATTTATTTCATGTTAATTTATTAGCACAATTTTGTATATATTCTGAGGTATATACAGCTAATGCTATATTTATTTGAGTCATAACTACTGTCCATGTAAAATGCATTAATTGTTAATTTCAGAAATGATATGTATTTGTGACTACTTGTATATCAATATCGAACATACATCATGTGTATTTTAAAGAATCACATGTTCTTGAAGCCCACAGCTCAAACCTTTTTAAAACATTACATAATATAAAAGTCCACATGTTTAGTCTGTTATAAGATATAACATCTTGTATTAGTCATATCAAATCTAGTTTTAGTATCACATGTTCTATTAGTCTATATGTTAAGTCTGTTTTTAAAGTCACATGTTATGTTAGTCTATTTTAAAATTTCACATGTTCTCGACGTCTATATGTTAAGTCTATTTTAAATCATCACATTATCTGTAAGTCCATAATATGTTAAGTCTGTTTTAAAATATCACATGTTCTATTAGTCTATATGTTAAGTCTGTTTTTAAAGTCACATGTTATGTTAGTCTATTTTAAAATATCACATGTTCTCGACGTCTATATGTTAAGTCTATTTTAAATCATCACATTATCTGTAAGTCCATAATATGTTAAGTCTGTTTTAAAATATCACATGTTCTATTAGTCTATATGTTAAGTCTGTTTTTAAAGTCACATGTTATGTTAGTCTATTTTAAAATATCACATGTTCTCGACGTCTATATGTTAAGTCTATTTTAAAACATCACATTGTCTGTAAGTCCATAACATGTTAAGTTTGTTTTAAAATATCATGTTCTAGAACCCGACGCCTCTAGTCTACACCCCACATCATCCATATGCATCATAAACCCGACTATCATATACACCATCAATGTCAAGCATGCATGACGCATAACATATGTTGTGTATGGCTGACAACCATAGCATACATTTAAATCACAGATAACATTGTTAACAAACTGTCAATCAAATTCAACATTTCAACACTTTTCAACAACATGGGTTGTTTTACTTTTAGCGACGCTCAAACTAAAACTTGAAATTGAATTTGATATGTACCTACATAATAATAATAATAATAATAATAATAGATAATTATGGATTCAAAGGTTAAAAGTAAGGTAATTCATTGTCATGCCTAGAAATAACAAACTGCATAATATAACTAGCATTATGTATAATATATATATATATATATATATATATATATATATATATATATATAGATATAGATATATAGATATATATATATATATATATATATTAAATTTTTATTTATTTATTTATTTATTTATTTATTTATTTGTTTATTTGTATATATATAAATATATAAATATATATATATAAATATATATATATATATATATATATATATATATATATATATATATATATATATATATATATAAATATATATATATATATATATATATATATATATATATATATATATATATATATATATATATATATATATATATATATATATATATATACTTTATTCCAGGCGTATACAAAACATCAGGAATACTTGTGTGGTAACTGTTTAATGTTACTTAAGTTAATGTTGCCAAACCATCCATATTTCTGTACCTATATATAGCATATCGTGACACCTGCTTACTGTCCTTGTATCGATTTGTTATTCGTCTTGAAAGTTTTACCACTGGGTGTGGCATCTAGGACACAACCGACAGGGTCTTTATTATGCAATTTTTTGCTAGCTGCGCAACCAAACCCTAACCATAAATCCGTAACTCTCTCTTGTCTAAAGCCTAACCCTGACAGTAACTGCAACACTCGCAGACAAGAAAACACATCAAAATAACACCTGCGTTCGTGGGTTGTTGTTTTTTTTTTTTTAACTTTGTGAATTGACAGCAAGAATGAGATATGCAAATCAAAAACATTCCGATTTTTACTGAACAATAACAACACAAAAGGCGACTTCAAATGTTCTTAGACAGTGTCTTTCATAAACAAAAGCTATTGTCATCCCTCTTCACCTCATTTTTATCCTAGTCTTCACATGCTAGTTGCGAGGACCCTCCCAAATTTGTTTTGTTCTCTCCCAAAGCCTTTAGCTACGTAGATTGCTAAAAACATAATGTCTTACCCTAGCAGCCCCGCCCCATTGCATCCACTTCTTCATAAAGTTAAAACCATTTGATCACTTATTTTTAAAACATTGAAATCCTTTAACATTTCATATGAGTATAAATTGAAACGATAACGTTTGATAACACAGTATTGTTATTTATGAAATCCTTTGATTTTTACTTTCTCGTATACGATAGACAAGAGATAGTATTGTAATCGTGCAAAAAATTAACCGGGAGTGATATACCCTAACTTTCTCGAATATTCTTATATAAAACAAAAGGGGATGGCAACTTGGGATATACACATGGTTTTTAATCCATTTTTAATTACTTTGAAAGAAGGCAGAGAATTAGATCTTTTATTTACATGTGAAATTTCATTTATCTATCTAAATTAGTACTCAAGTTATAGGCGTTTGACAAATTCAAAGTAGAAAAAGTTCCACTTCCGTTTACCGAAAATCGCTCAAAAGTTTTAACGGATCTACGATTTTGATATAATACTAATATATGAAATTTCATCAACCTAGCTTTAACAGTACTCATATATCGTGTTTACACACACATACAGACACATGCATACATGCACACACACACAGACATACGGACAAGATTGCAAAACTTTGTTTTTCCGACTCACGGAGGTGTAAAACGTCGAGATTTGTAAAAAATCTCGATTTTTTTTTTTGCACGATTACAAGACTTTCTCTATACTTCGTATATACGAGAAAATAATTCAAGAAAAAAATGTAAAACATCTAACATTAGGTAGCAAGACGTATCTGTTGTTTCAACAAAACTAACCAACCGTATTTCTATTTTTAGTCACGCGTGTCGATGTCACGTGATATGGGCACATTTTGACACACCCGAGAATCCAAGTCTCTCCTGTCATACCCGGACCTTACCTGGGTGCAGTGGCGTCGCTTGGTCGGATACCACCCGGTGCAGCACCTCATGGTGCCACCCCCTCAGTGGCGTCGCTAGATGGGGTGATACCAGGTGCGGCACCTCATGGTGCCACCCGCTCAGTGGCGTCGCTAGATGGGGTGAGACCAGGTGCGGCACCTCATGGTGCCACCCCCCTCAGTGGCGTCGCTAGGCGGGGTACCACCCCGTGCGGCACCTCATTGTGCCACCCCCCTCAGTGGCGTCGCTAGGTCGGGGTGCCAACCGATGCTGCACCTCATGGTGTCAACCCCCAGTGGCGTCGCTTGGTAGGGTGCCACCCGGAGCGGCACCTCATTGTGCCACCCCCCTCAGTGGCGTCGCTAGATGGGGTACCACCCGGTGCGGCACCTCATGGTGTCACCCCCCCCAGTGTCTTCGCTAGGTCGGGGTGTCACCCGGTGCGGCACCTCATTGTGCCACCCCCCTCAGTGGCGTCGCTAGGTCGGGTACCACCCGGTGCGGCACCTCATTGTGCCACCCCCCTCAGTGGCGTAGCTAGGTCGGGGTGCCAACCGATGCGGCACCTCATGGTGTCAACCCCCAGTGGCGTCGCTTGGTAGGGTGCCACCCGGTGCGGAACCTCATGGTGTCACCCACCCCCTTTTTCTTCTCTGTAAATTTTGAAGTTTGTGTCAACCACCCACCCCGGTAAAAGGTTGAAACTGTTCACATTTAATACTAATGATGTTTATCTATTGTCGCTGTTAATACAGAAAGTTATAGCATTGTTTTCTCTATAGTTAGCATATGTACGTCATTGTGTCACCCACCCCTTCCTTTGTCGGGATCGTAATTATGTTCTTAAAATACTTTTTTAATCTAATTAACCATTCATTGAACTGGCCAAAAAAAACATATTTATTCATCAAATCTTTAAATTAGTTTTGTCTTGGTGTCACCCCCCTTAATAGTGTCACCCGGGGCGGTCCGCACCCCCGCCTCGCGACGCCTCCGCCTGGGTGTAGCCTGTAAAGCGCCAGACGGCAGGTAAAGCTGAGTCAGATTTACAACAAGGTAGGCCAGGTGTTATCTGGTGACGTCCGACACCCCACCACCTCCACCCCAGCACCTCTTCCCTCCCCTTTCTTCCTCCATGTAGTGTACTTGAAAACAGCGCCATTTTACTGCTTGTGTTTTATTTACTGTTTCATTTTCAACGAACAACCTTGACCGTGTGTTAAAGATTAACTTCTTTCGTAGGGTACTGTTGTTTGTTATTTTTTAAATTAAAAGCAACGCTTTAACAGAAATTCATAACAATTATACAGACCTTGATATAAATAATAACTTTATTTAATAACGTCAACAACAGTCGGCACGAAGACATTTTTTCACATTGGTCGTTTTTTTTTACACATCATAACAAAATTTTAATACCAAAAACAAGTAAAACATAGCAGTAACATTGCATTTTATTTTTTTTGGAAAAAAAAATAATATCACATAGATATAATACAAAATGGGATGGAATGAGAATATTATAGGTGAATTAGATTTGGTGCAATGAGTCTTATATAGTTTTGTTCTCTTTAAGGTAAGTTTTGAACATATCTTCAGATCTAGTTTTATTTTATTAGGAGGATTGTTCCACAAATTAGAGGCAAGGTGGGAGAAGTATATTGGATGGGTGAACTAAGACGGCGATTTAATTTTGTGTTGTATGTAACTAGGTCTGATGAGTAGGCTGTATCGTGATTATATATATATATATATATATATATATATATATATATATATATATATATATATATATATATATATATATCTAATATATAAAGCTCAGTTCTGTACGTGTGGCAAAAAAGTTTGTCGTTGACAGTTCTATGGATTTAAGTGTTAGATTTTTTATCGTGCTCATAGTCTAAATTTACGAGTCAAAAAATTACCATTGAAAGTCTTTAAAAACAATTTTCATTCTATTTACTTAGAAGAATAATTTTCAATTATGAACGCGACATAAAATTTTTTAAAAGTGTATCGACATTTATAAAATTTCTAAAATTGTGTCGAAAATGTATTGACTGCACAGTTACTTCCCTTTAATAAAAAAAATTCTTAAGAAGAAAGAATTTACATTTTATTACTTTGTTTTTGGTGTTAAGAAAAAAAAAATTACATAATTAGCGGGGATTGATTAAGTGCAATGTCGTTAGGTATTTTTAACACTGACTTTTATTTATTCTATACACTGAACATACTGTTCAATATTTTTTTTTAAATCAATAACATTTAATAAGCCAGGTCCTACAAATCCTATATGTTTATTTCTTTCCATTTACGGATAAGCTTGGAGTATTATCATTTTTGTTCACTAAATTGAAACAGGCGCGTCCGCCGGCGCCCTTGCACGGTTCGATTTGGCACCCTGGGCTATCATGTGAGCGCTATGCTGCATAGTTTTGTTTTTAACAGTGCGATAGACTATGGGTAAGAAAGGTTACTATAGTCTTTAAGTGAATCGAATCCGGGCGTCCTCCGGCACCCCGACAGGGTGCTATTTGGCGCCCCGGGCCTTCCGGTGTACGCTATGGTATATACGTTCGCGTGAGTTCAAAAGACTATGAATAAGTTATGTACTATAGTCGTTTACTAAGTTCAATCAGGCGGTGACGTCATGGTGCGTCGTCTGGCGCCCAGACAGGGTGCTATTTGGGGTCCCTGGTCTCCCGTGTTCGGTTTCGCGCCTACGTTCATTAAAGTGAGTGCAAAAGACTATGAATAAGTTGGGGTACTATAGTCGTTTATTAAGCTGAAACAGGCGATTCCGCCCCGGGCTAGACTCTGAGCACTGTGCGTTTATGTTCGCGTTAGTGTTTTCTTTGTGTTTAGGTTGGGTTTGCGTTAGTGGTTGCGTTTTGATTTGGTTCGTTTTTGTTCTTTCTTTTTTCGTTTTCGTTTGTGTTTTATTTTCTTTGCGTTTGTGTTTGTATTTGTGTTTGTGGTTGGTTTTGCGTTTGTATTTGGTTTGTTTTCGTTTGTTTTTTCGTTTGTTTTTTTCTTTGTGTTCGTATTGGTGTTTGTGGTTGTGGTTGGGTTAGTTGTTAGGTTTTTGTTTTCGTTTGTATTTGTAATTGTGTTAGCGTAATGTTTGCGTTTTGTTGTTTTGGTTTTGGTTTGGGTGTGCAATGCCGGGTTTATGATGATTACTAAACACACAGGTAATGGTCTTTAACAGAAAGGTTTTTCACAGAAGCCAGAGCAGGGCCTGGCCGGGACGGCTAGTATATATATATATATATATATATATATATATATATATATATATATATATATATATATATATATACATGTGCGTGTGCTTGTGTGTGTGTGTGTGTGAATTTTGTTTTGTTGTTACCTTTTTCACTTTTTTATAAAAAGAAACTTACGTTTGTATTTTCTAAGTGTATAATTATAGTGTCAAAGAACACCAGGCTTACAAGAGTCGGCCACTGTATTGTGCTGTATGCTACTTCACGGTGGTATTAACATAGCTTACTCTCTGCATGTAATTCAATCTGTGAAAACAACATATCTCTGTTGTTTGTATGCGGATATAAAAAAAAATCAGCTTGATGTATTTTGTCGGTGCGTTTTTAGCATAACAATGTTGTGTTTCGATTATTTTATGTTTATGTAGCTTTGATGTGCTTTTAAAAAATTTAAACAATTATATATATATATATATATATATATATATATATATATATATATATATATATATATATATATATATATATATATATATATATATATATATATATATGAATATGTCAATATCTATATACATAAAACTCAATATATGTGTGTGTGTGTTTGTGTCTGTCTGTCTGTCTTTTATGCATTACTACACCTTTCATCCGATCGCCGTGAAACTTTGAGAAGTTGTTGAGATTATTCATGGGGAGGTTTCTGCGAAAAAAAAATCAAATTTGCAGGGGTGGCACCTTGGTAGGACGCTATTTGTTTTTTCTCTATATACGCTATATAAAAATATTTGTTTTTTCTCTATATACGCTATATAAAAATAAAAGTCGGTTGTGTTTTCACAACCTTCATCCGATCGCCATCAAACTTTGGGGGGTTGATTAGAAAACTCCAGGGAATGGTTCTGATAAAAAAAAATAATTTTTTTTTTAATTTCGCAAAGGCGGCGCTCTGGGAGGGTGCGATTTTTCTCTATATATGTTATATAAAAAATAAAGGTCTGATGCGGTTCGACACCGTTCATCAATGTGCCATGAATCTTTAGGGAGTAGATGAGAATAATCCCGAGAAGGTTTCTGTGAACAAAATAATGAAAATTTGATATGCATTGTGTCTGTGTTTTTGCAAATCTTTTTTCTCGTGTGGGTGCGCGGATGCATGCTTGCTTGTAAATAATCGCACGACAACGACCACAATTTTAACGTCGTTAAAGATAAAAACAAACGTTATAAATCTTTAGTGGAAAACAATTCGTAAAAGGAAGTTTGATTTGTAACATTTTACTGTGGCATTTATTGCGTCGAGATAGATTTGTTATATTTTACTGTGGCATTTATTGCGTCGAGATAAGGCGAAAAAAAGGTGTAAGCTGCAGTTGACTCTTTAGCGGTGGTGCATGCTTTATAGACGTTCAGGCAATGGTCTACAACCTTACATATTGTACAAAGGATTATATTTGTAGTACACTTGGAAATTTTACGATTCTCGAAGACATTTTAATGGTGATTTAAAAAGAGTATGTGTTTGAATGTACAGTATGGGCCGTCTATAGATGAAGCTACACTCCTGTGGATGGGATAGGTCCTGTAGTAGGACTGGGGCAGGTCCTAAGGTCAGTGGCGGAACTAGAAAAAAATGGCCACCCCGCAAAAAAAATGTTTGCCCCCCCCCTCCGCTATATATATAAATATATATATATATATATATATATATATATATATATATATATATATATATATATATATATATATATATATATATATATATATATATATATATATATATACACACAAACACAAACACAAAATAACGCACATAGGATACTCATTTCTGGCCTGATCGGGTTTTGAGAAAAAATGTTTTTTTTTCAATTAAAACAAATTACATGTCATGTGTGTGAGTTTATTAGTCTGTTTTGACAATCTGTTTTATTTTATCTCCCCTATAAGACCTCTAAGCCTCTAGTCGGTCAAAACAATATAAAACATGAAAGCTTTGTATAAGTAATGGTGTCTATAAAGTAGCAAAAGTAGTCTTAATATCTAGCGGCCTCTAGAATTTTTCCGACAACAGCGTGTGTTTGATTGTAGGAGAAAGAGGACTCGGCTTTCACAATGGTTTAAAAACAAAGGGGAAAAGAGTATACAAAAATGTGGGATGGTGTCTATAGAATAAAGATAATCCAACAGCAGCTACAGTATTCTATAAACTATAAAAAAGTAGTATGGTCGGCTGTAGGCCCCTAAATGGCGTGCCGTCCCCCCCCCCCCCGCATTGCGGGGTCTGGCGGCACTGTAGTTCCGCCCCTGCCTAAGGTATGGCTTAGGGTATGGTCTAGGGTAGGACCTAAGGTAGGGTTTAGGTTAGTGCTTAGGGTATAAGAGGGTAGGGCCTAGGGTATGGTGTAGAGTAGGAACTAGGATAGTGCCTAGGTAGGGCGTAGGTAGGGCCGAAGGTAGGCCTTACGTAGGGCCTAGGTTAGGGACAAGAATAGGCCCTAGGGTGGGCCTTTGGTAGGACATAGAGATGGCCTAGGTTGGGATCTACAGATGGCCTAGGATAGGACCTAGGGAGGGCCTAGGTTAGGACCTAGAGATGGCCTAGGGTAGGATCTAAAGATGGCCTAGGGTAGGATCTAAAGATCGCCTAGGGTAGGATCTAAAGATGGCCTAGGGTAGGATCTACAGATGGCCTAGGGTAGGATCTACAGATGGCCTAGGGTAGGATCTAAAGATGGCCTAGGGTAGGATCTGCAGATGGCCTAGGGTAGGACCTAGAGATGGCCTAGTGTAGGGCCTAGGGGTTGGATTTAAGCCGTTTAAAAAAAAATTATTGTTAAAGTAGGCGTCAGAGTATTTATGTGTTTGTGTTAGTAGGGGGGGGGGGGGGGAGGGAAGTTGAAGGGATATCCTGAATTGTCTTGTCGTTTTATGCTTTGAATATGGCTTAGACTTCCTGTAATTAAATGTAAATGTGTGTAAAATAATCCGCAAAAAAGTTTGAAGTTATTTTGGGCCTAACCCTAAATGTTCTTTTCTAAAATTATTTAATATAAATTATCACCAGTCGATATATGTATATATATATATATATATATATATATATATATATATATATATATATATATATATATATATATATATATATATATATATATATATATATATATATATATATATATATATATATATATATATATGTATATATATATATATATATATATATATATATGTATGTATGTATGTATGTATTTATATATAGCCCTTATGCATTCACGCCGTTATGCGTTTATTGCAGGTCATATTATAAAATGTAAAGTATAAGTCCGAATATAAAGCATAGCTTGGAATATAAGCGCCTTTGATGCATGAAAATAATGTAGACGTTGAATTTAAAAAGAGTGATGTTGTAATTGTGGCGTGTGGTTAATGTGTCAGCCTTATTCACTTCAGCTGTCTGTGTTTCAGTGTGAGGGTTAGCTTCAGACATCTGAAGTTTGATAGTTTATATCGGCGTTAGAGGATTTAAAACTTTGATACACTCAGTTAGGCCGGAGGTGCCCAGTTGTGTGTGTGTGTTGGGGGGGGGGGGGGGGTAATGGGCTGTATTATAAGATAACTATCTAATATGAAAAAAACTAAGTTTATTTGATTTTTAAACAAATTGTTTCAATATAGGAAAATTATTCCTCCATGGTTTAGTCTAAGTCTCGAATACAGTTTTAGCTTACTAGAATTTAAACCAAAATTCTATTAAACAGTTAAGAATTTAGCACAAAGTACGCTATAAATATAGAACGAGAAGTTTAGAGAAAAATTAATTAACAATCTAATATAATGTAATTATGTATTATATCGATTTTATTTACGAATACAATTTGACTAATGTAACGAATTGATTATCCACAATTAGAGTATGTATGGTATATGTTAGTCTTATGGGACGGCGTGGCCTTGCGGTACTGCACTAGACTGCTAACACGAAAGTCTCGAGTTCGAATCCGAGTACTGTCAGTGTCCTGACATATACTTAATTCATGTTTAGGTAAACAAAAGCATATCCATTCACATACTTCTGTCTTTGCAAAATATGCAGATATCAACTTTACTTTTAAAATGTGCTTCAACTTATACAACTTTTTATGTTTTACCATTATAGTTTGATTTCAGTCGTTTTACGTTCGTCCTATGAAACCCCTCTAACTGATAATTCTGACTACTAAATAACATTTCGATGCAACTCGTGTTTCTTGTGACTTAAATAAATATGTCTAGTGCATGGATCAGTTCCGTCTGTCGCCACGACGAGCGACAAGACTAACCGTCTTTCAGCCTGTTTGTTCAGAGGGTGTGGTGTGTTTTTGTCGTAAGGTAATTTCAGTCGACCCGGGCTTAGCGTGTTAAGGCGAAACCAAGCGTTTCGGCGGTGTGGGTAGAGGGTATGTGTGGTGTGGGGTGGGGTGGGCGGGTGGCAGATTTCTCTATTCCACCATGCCACTTGTGGCTGTCAGTGTTAAGGTAGTGTCAGTACGGAACGAGTAGACTACATGAAAGGAAGTCTTCGATAAAGGACAATTAGGAATGTTGATGAAAAGAAAATATGAACAACGTTGGAGTGTGTTGTGTTAGCACATTTAATAGCTCAGTGGTAATTTTATTTCTATATTTTTAAGTTGTGTTTATAGTTTCTTTATTTGTATAGAATATGCCTACGCTGATATTCCGATTATATTTTTTAAACCGTTTTTATTTTGGAAATATCAGTATAATTATAATAAGTCTATCATGGTTTAAAGTAAATATTTTTGTAGGGCAAGCTAGTGGGAAACTAAAACATAAGAAGGTTCTTTTACGATGGTAAAAAGAGATGTTAAAAATAGATATACGGCAGAGACCAACGGTTTTTAACGTTCCAGTGTTGTTTTTTTTTTGTTAGAGTAATGTGATAGTATTGTAGATACAACAATAGTAAACATCGGGTTTCAAATAGAGCTACAACTAAGTTTTTGATACACCATATATCTAATTAATGTCATTTGACCTCTTACATTTGAGTTTTGTCGATCTTCTTTTTGTAATTCACAAGTTTACCAAAAAAAAGGACTTTACAATTATTTTTAAAATGTAAGACACAAAACAATCATAATTTTTAAATCACATCTTCCACATCTATGCACAGGTCAGGTGTGGTAAAGAATGGAAATGTTCCCCATCGGTCACACACAACTACAGATCTGGCGCACCATCATCCTCGTGTCTGTCCTGTTCTTCACCCTACACACCTGGCTCTACACCTCCATAGAACGTGAGGCCACGGTGTCTGTACGGGGACATGCGTGGGGCGGTGTGGACATTGGCTCGTAAGTCTTGATGTCTTGTTGATTAGTTTACTAGGTATAGAGACTTGGGTATACATAAATTAATATAACCTATGCAAGTATACACAGATAAACACGCATATATATATATATATATATATCTTTTATTTTTAAATGTGTTACTTTATTTTTATTTTTATTAGCATTGATACACGTACCAAGACGAAAACTGTCAACACAGATGTCCCTAAATCAAACAGATCAACTCTACTGCTAAAGTCGCAAACAGTGTGTCCTAAATGTCTTCGTCCTTACAGAACCTCAGCATGTCTATTTTGGCTGTCACAGATCAAAGCAAACGTATCTAAAAATAACTCCAATCAATTATCGATGAACTCCCTGCTGAAATGTATTTCTGGAGAGTATTTTCAAAATAACGAGGGTAATGATAACATATCGCCTTATATATCTCACATCTTAAGCAGAAAATCCCATAATCTCTGCACCGTACAAGATATGTTCCGCATTAGTGACATGCTGAAAAAATGCTCACCGATCAATGGTTCACCTGATAACATATTTTGTGACCTCAACACTAGATCGATTGTGGTGAGAAATATTGACCTGATAATTCTCTGCTTTGTTTGTCCTTTGCAAATCAATTCGTCTTCTTCAAATCTCGATGCATCAAGTATCAAACTTTTACAACGTGAGTTAGCATCAAACAACACTTTCAACATATCCACAATTACAAGTGTGTTTTCATTTTGTAAATCTTTATATAATTTTACTAATGAAAGTTTGAAACCGGTGCTTACATTGGATACACTGAAATGTTTATATCTTGTTAAATATTCATGTCGAGAAATATTAGTTACGTTTTTACAATCTGTGAAGGTATTTTGTAAGTGTATATTTTTTAATAACAAAAATGGTACCTTTCAAAATTATTGGAATACATCTCTAAATATAGAAAACCTATATACTTGGATTGGAAATTGTTTTCATGTTAATGTTGGCAAGAATGTGAAGAATTCTGATCAATCTTTAAATAATATTTCTGACCCTGGAATTGATGTGCCATATGATGTTGGCAGTATGTGTTCTACGCCTAAATTTACTACACAGGACCTAACGCAGTTCTGGGATAGACCAGTGATTACCGATGTTGCTTTAGTGATCGCAGTCTATGACGGGAATTTTAGTACTGCGATTCCATTCCTTAAGTATATACATCGCCCGTTCTTCGAGCATATCGTTTACTGTATAGTAAACGTCGAACTATTTAAAAAGTTTATCAAGGAAATAAACCGGAACGATATAAGATATATCAGTTTACCTACACAAAACATGACTTTCAGTTACCAGTGTGTGTCGCTTGCAATGGAGCTAAGCCTTGAGGTCAAAGGTTATCTGTTTGTTAAAGGTCACATGCTGCTGAACTCCTGGAAGATGGTAGACTTACCACGTGACTACCTCTGGATGCCTGAAGGGTTCTCAAAAAGGAGCTCTTACAGGACGAAAACCCTGAACCACTGGCTATCCTGGAACGACAAAAACCAAAGACATTCTTTAACGAACGTTCTGGAAACATTACGTAATACTCGTAACACGTGGGTTGAAAACAGCCAATCAGGGGTAACCGTTGAATTAAAAAAATTCGCCGGCAACTTTTTGGATATTTTTATGGATAATCTGAAATCAGATTTCGTTTTATTTCATCAAATAGATCTGTTTTATGTCCCTGCGCTGTTGTCTACTGAGTTCCGTTTAGCCGTAGGTGTGTTTGTTGAAGGTGGATTAACTATCGACTCGGCCATTTCAGCCATGCACTTCGGCCTCACCAGAAACATTTTATACCTTCCTGGTTCGAGTCTGACTGGAGAAAATAGCAGGAGACCTTGGTTTTATTTTAACAAGGAGAATGGCTATTTTATATATCCATATAGTATCCACACCCATATGAAATCCAAAACAGGACAACGTTTTATGTGCAATAAATATTTAAGAACCTATCATACTGAACTTCTGCATTATAAATCTTCACGCGTTGTTTAAAAATAGTTCTAATACATATTTCTGTCACGATTCTTGATGTTTGACTTGTATGTACTTAATGTGATAAGGAAGTGGTTGTATTTATGTTATCAGTTTGGTTTTATTAAAGCTGTTTTACATAAATCTGCTTGACATAAAATGATTCAAATCTCATAAAAAAACGGCATAATGATGTGAGATTTAAGATTTTAGATATCGTAAATGGTATGTAGGTCTAAAAACATCATCATCATCACTGCTAGTCACATCTCCTATGGTATGGGCCGCCAACCAAAGATCTCCAGAGTCCTCTGTCCTGCTGGGGTATGGGCCGCCAACCAAAGATCTCAAGAGTCCTCTGTCCTGCTTGTGTATGGGCCGCCAACCAAAGATCTCTAGAGTCCTATGTCCTGTCTCATCTTCTCAACCTGACTAAACGTGAAACCCATCTTTGTGGTTCCAGCCTCAAGGTCCCGTCTCCAGGTGTTTTTTGGCCTACCTTTTTTGCATTTTCTTTGAGGGTTTCACCTTATGACTGCCTGGTGATATTGCTTGGCGGTGTGCTCAGTTTGTGCCCTATCCAAAGCAATCTTCTATTGCTAATTTATTCATCAACAGAACGTTGCTCTGTCATTTTCCATGTGTGTGGGGGGGGGGGGGATCTACTGTTTGAAATTCATTTGTCGAGATATATGTTAGAGTTTATTATATATATATTATGTGAACAGATTAAATTGCATATGAAATAAATCAATTTTATGAAAATCGTTGGTATTGTGATACCAAAAATTGATTAAACAAATATTTACGAATCATAGATTTACATTTTTAAAATCCAAATTACATTTATGATTAATTTAATTTTTGTTAAGCCTTTGATGCATGTAAAGAATGTAAATATTTTAATAATAAGAGGGATATTTTTGTTTCTTTGGTTTTTTCTTTGGTTTTTAACAGTCTTCAGTTTTATTAGTTTATCTTCAAACTTTAAACAGAAAATGTATGGAAAACATAACGTTAGCTGCACTCTATGCTTTTATACTAAGACAGTTTAGGTAGACTCGATTTACTTCCGCTGCCTTGTGAATAACGAGGTTTTATAATGTTACTTCAGAACTTTAATGAACAGTTTTCATATTGCGACGAAAACGCAATATTACGAAACTTTTGAAAATAAAATATATAAATGCATTAAAATACTGATTGATTACTGTATTATTATTTTTTATAATCAACTTATGAATGAAAATGATTTGGATTTCGAGAAAAAAAAATGCCACGCACACTGTATTGATAATTAAACATAACGTCAGTAGGTAAGAGTAAAATCAACAGTCTGATAATCTCCCCTTATCTCGCCTGTAGTACATTATTATAGTTTATGTGGAAAGGTTAACTGAGTCCCAGGTTTAAATGTTATCAAAGTTGACACAGGTTTAAAACTAATCCTATCAATAACGAGAATGGTTGTGATAAACTTTACGGGTAAGCCCAGGCCGACTCAGGAATTTTTAGGCAGGCTTGTCTTAACCTATCTGTCATGGGCACACGCCGATAAGACCCATGACGAATAGGCCTAAAGCAAAATTATCCGTTAGGGCAATATATTCTCCGACATTATGTTTCCGACACTACGTCACCCTACATCAAATATCCAGAAAGTACTGCTTTTAACAAAGCAGATTTAGTCTTTGCCATATGTATTCGACTTAACACATTACACGGTGAGGTATGTTGATAATAGGAAGGAAATACTATCATTTCTTCTTCTTCTTCGTTTTTAATTTTAGTGTAGGAAGGGATCCCCTCCAACACAAGTATACATGTCAACTGGTTATGCGCCATTGAGTCCATTGACCAGGCCGACTTCTATAATATTATTTATAAACTCATGCCTCAGAAAGATCCTTTGAGTATGCTGGCGTAACACCACCGGAATGGAGGTGCTATGGCAACAGATAAACCAACAGCCGTCTGAAGATGTGTAGAAATAATATCAGTGACGTATGTCAGAAGAGGGGCGACACGCTAACCAAAATAACATAAATATAACATAATGCAATTCTTTCCATTTGACTAACATAATAACAAGAAGTAACAGTTTAAACGTATGACACTACTAGAGCAAATCTGCTATAGACGGTATAAAATTATCGTGTTATCTAACGACTTATATGTCGATAAAGTTTATTGTGATTCAGCGTGCAATAACGAAAGAAAAAAAAAACTATTCTAAAAGGTTAGATTTTTTTAAAAATTAATTTGAAAACAAAAACGGGTTTATGTAACTCATGTATTATTCTTCAAGGGACAAAACTCATGATAATCGGTCTAATTTGTTACGCTTGCTTACCTCCCTTTTTCAATACTAAAGTAAGTTTATCAGTAACATGTTTTTAAACACTTTTTGAAGAACCTAACGGCTGCAACCGTTGGCTACAGTCAACATAGTTCTCTAAGTTTCCAAAGTAGGTCTATTGGTCAGGGAAGTATCAATATCAAAGTTTAATGTAAGTTTAATCAAAAGTAATGCACTTGCTAAGAGAAGTATTAATATCAAGTTTTAATAGTACGTTGTGCTGATTAATCTTCTTACCGCCAATAACTGTCGCCACATGGTCTGAGGGCAGAGCATGCGACTGCTCACCCGAAAGCAATGTTTCTTCCAGACACTTGAAATTTTCTGGGGGGGGGGGGGCGGTAGACTTTCTTGGGGGGGGGGCGGACACTGTTAAAAGTATATATTTTCTATATAAAATTCATTTCGTTGCGAAGAGATGCCTGGAAGAAACTGCCCGAAAGTCTCAAGTTCGGATCCTGAACGTAATTTGGTACACCATGCTCCTATGTAAACCTGCCTCGCGGCTGACCAGGTCTCTGATCAGGTAAACTCTACTTCAACTAGCCCATTAACCACGAGGTGGGAAAGGTCACGTAACCTAATAGTGAAAATACATTTGAAAATGAGAATGGAGAGGCTGGATCGACGTGGTCAGACCTTAAGAAAATGTGCAACAGACTAGGTTTTTTTTTTTTTTAACTTCCTCACTTCACTACCCTACTTAGGGAGTTAAAAATTATTAGAGTAACGAAAAAAAAAAACTACCAGGAAGTAATTTAAGCTGAGTAGCTGGAGTATCTTGCATTGACATTATGTTTACACTTAGTGAAATTAGTGGAAAGATACTATATTTGGGCGACGTGGACGAAAAAACGTACTGTTGTTTTTCGGCGTACCTACAAGAAGCTAGATGCAGATGAAACAACAAAAATAATTTTAAAAGTTAAATTTATAAAAGCATAACGTAAAACAATAAAAAATATAAAAATATAATAAAATCATCACAACATTAAGGATAACCACTGAAATTCTTTAAATTTTGAGCAAATTGCATACTTTATTATTACAAAGTTATCCACTGTGAAAACATAAGAAACAAACAATAAAATAATTTGCATAATTCAACACGTAAGAGATAATAAATAAAATGCTTATGAAAGACAACAATGGTTCGGTGTCCTTCTCTAGGAATAACTCTCAGAAGTCAATCTAACGCTAGACATAGATTCATGTAGTGCTAATGTATGGGTCATTCTAAATTACGAAAACAACAATGAAAGGAATTTGTTAAAGATTTTAGAGTTAAATTTTGGAAGAAAAAAAATCACACAATAGCTCTCACGTTAAAAACATTCTTGCATATTTTCTATACATATTTGTAAGTATATGAACAATTCAAAATAATTACAATTATTTTATACATGCATATTTGCGAATTACAATGGAATTTTACACATTTTATGCTAAGGAATTTAAAAAGGAATGAATGATAATGTGGAAAATATTTGTGATTGTCGAGATTTCATTTTTAGAAATACAAAATTTTAAAAAAAGGTAAATTAATCCAATATACAATAATAAGAACAACTAGGTTTTCAAAAATGTTAATACAATTCGGTTTGCATACAAAAACTGGAAACGGATAGAAAATACTTTAATGAGTTTGCAAATAGTAACATTTGTATGTATTCTTTGCCTTGTAATCAAATTGCATACCATGTTCCTGAGGAATTGCTAAATGCTATTTACTTAATAATATCTATTACAATAAAAAAAACTTGGTTAAACTGATATTACTACAGAAAGTGATATCTAGTAAATAGAAGATCAGAACATTTTAAATTGTGATTTCTGGATACTAAACATTTACATTTTTTTTTATTTAAAAAGTTTAATTTAAACTTTGTAATTTAAATCTAACAAACCATGAAGTGCTTTAAATAGGAATAAATAATGTTTTTATTTTAATTTTAAGTTTCTCTTTTAGTATTTAAAAACTGGGTTTCAATACTAGTAAACTGATTGACTGCAAACAGAAAGTAATATGAAAACGCTTATTTAATTACCGTCCAGTTTAAAATAAATAATAAACTTTTAATGTAGTATTAAGGGTTCTAATTCGTAAAGTGTATTTAAGCCTATATTGGCACTATAGTTACTATAGAATTTTTATTTATTTTAAGTTATTAAAGTATTTAGAAAGCGTGTAACAATATTGGTGCAATATATTTTACTAATTTGACTTGTAAATGTATGTACACATATAATTACCATGTTTTCAAGTTCAATCAAATATAGGGAATAATCTTTTTTTTTTAAACTTAAACTTCAAATTATCAAAACTGACTAATAAAAATTAGAGTGTTTACAGTCATTAGCCCCACACCAATCAAGCCTAAAAACTCGATAACATGAAATTAGAAATACAATTGGAGAAATATCTCAGCGCTGTATTTTATGCTATTCTGTTTTGTAGAGTGAGATTTAAAATAGTTAAATAACAATTTAGGAAAGCACCATAATTAACTAATTTATTCCTTTTTTTTCTTTCCGTATAAGTTCGTTATTTATCAATAAATTACTAGCTAGTAGATTTCTAGCCAGCTTATAAACTAGACCCAGGATATAAACTAGACACAGGTTATAAACTAGACACAGGTTATAAACTAAACCCAGGTTATAAACTAGACACAGGTTATAAACTAGACCCATGTTATAAACTAGACCCAGGGTATAAACTAGACAAAGGTTATGAACTAGACCCAGGTTATAAACTAGACCCATGTTATAAACTAGACCCATGTTATAAACTAGACCCTAGTTATAAACTAGACACAGGTTATAAACTAGACCCAGGATATAAATTAGACCCAGGTTATAAACTAGACCCTAGTTATAAACTAGACCCAGGATATAAATTAGACCCAGGTTATAAACTAGACCCAGGGTATAAACTAGACCCAGGTTATAAACTAGACCCAGGATATAAATTAGACCCAGGTTATGAACTAGACCCATGTCATAAACTAGACCTAGATTATAAATTAGACACAGGTTATAAACTAGACCCATGTTACAAACTAGACCTAGGTTATAAACTATACCCATGTTATAAACTTGACCTAGGTTATAAAATAGAAGTTGACGCATCGTGTCCATATCCAGAAAAATATTTACAATTTTTGATAAAGTAGGCATGGCCAGTTGTTGGTAAATTGGCGGAGAGATGAATTAATTAATTAATTAATTAATTAATTAAGAATGATTTTGTTTTGAAATAATTAGTAAAACAAAAATATTGTAGTTTTAACATAAAAAGTTTATCACAAATGAAACAGGTGTCCTATTTACATAACAAATTAATGAAGAGATAAACAGAGGTAAACAGAGATAATCAAAAATATAGATGAAACGATTTACACAAACCACAAAAGACATAAACAAATTCACAGAAGAAAAAAACTGTCTCAAACACACAAGACATACACAACTTATTGTCGTGTGGGTTTAGATCGGTGTTTAATGAGGATAAAATGGTCTCTAAATTTGATTCCCCAGAAAATTGTTTGTGTTTGCGTGAGTGCCTGTGTGTGTGAGTGCCTGTATGTGAGTGGGGGGGGGGGTCTGTGTGTATATTAATCAGTAAGAAAGAACGAAGTTATGCAATTTCTTGGTCATAAATTTGTCCTTGAATGCATAGCATCTTGGATTAAGTCTTGTCAATCCCTTGACCTTAAAACTAGTCAATCCCTAGACTTTAAGTCTAGTCAATACCTTGAACTTAAATCTTGTTAATCCCTACACCTGAAGTATAGCCAATCCCTAGACATGAAGTAACATTAAGTTTTGCTTTAGTTTATTGCTTTCATATCATTAGGATGTTTTTGTAAACTAAATCCCAACTCTTTTATTCCCTGTAACTTCTCTACGAATAAGACAGGCAATGAAATGTATTACGATCTTGTTGTTGACTTCCTTGAAATATGTGTTTTCGGTGTATATCCAATTCCAATTGTAGTATGCCTTAATGCTTATACATATAATACTGGCAATGTAGCTACTTATAATATGTGACCTCTTATCAAACTATACTTTATTACTGAAGTTATTTCTCTTGCACTGTGTAAGTTACTGTTAAAACATTAAAATCATGTAGATTAAATATCCTTGGTAAACACTGGCCTAACACAATCAGAAATATGTTACTATGGCAACAGACAAAACAACTGCCAGCTGATGAAGAGATCTCCAGAAAAAAATGGAAATGGATTGACCACACACGCAGGAAGTCTGTATCCAGCATAACAAGACAGGCCCTCACCTGGAATCCACAGGGCAAAAGGGAAAAGGAAGACCTGGAGACGTGACCTGGAAGAGGACACCAAGAAGATTGGATACACCTGGATACACCTGGGGACAGTTGGAGAGAATAGCCCATGAAAACAGATGCCTGGAAAGCTCTTTTCAGCGGCCTATGTCTCAGGAGGGGCGACAGCCTAACCCAATCTAACCCAACACTTCCGATTTCCAATATCTTAAGTATCAACAACGTATAACTATTTTGCTATAGTCTGCAATTGTATACTCGCAATAATAACATTACAAAACGTAAAATAAATCTCAGTACAAAGCGTCTACTTTCACATTACTCATCAGGATTCGAACCCACCGCTCCTGTATGAGCCGGACTTGCCAAACGCGCCATACATGGCCCCACCGGCACTTCCACCGCTCTGGTCGCCGAAGCCTCCGCTGTTGCTGTTGTTTCTGCCTGCGCCAGACAGGCGACTGAAAAACAAAATTCCTTTTCTCGAACTGTCCCCGTCCGGCTGATACACGCGGCTGGTATTGTAAGAAGAGGAATGTGAGGATGAGAAGAACCCCTCTTCGTCTTGGTGGTACATGTGTTTGGGAATCGGAGCCGATCTGGGTTCTTGGAGGTCCGCGGGTAATTTTAGACCGTGCTTTTCTAGTTCTTTAGCCCCGCGAGGCGACGACGATTGAGCTCGCGATGAACGGGGTGGAAGAGCTGATGACTTTTTACTAGGCGGGGGCTGGGATGGGGGGACGTTCAACATGAAGTCTAGAGACTCGGGTCTCCGATGGCGGTGGTGATGGTGGTGATGGTGATGGTGGTGACCGCTGGTTTGTCTCACGGGTGCCGTGTGGGGGCTGTGTATCCGGGATATCACAGCCGGTGAGGGGGTCAGAGGTTTAATCGAAGCTTTACTTTCTCGTCGCGATTCTGACGCTGATTTGAAGATATCACTACCGCTAGACGGCAAGGAACGGGATCCACCGCCTGGGTAATGAGGAACTTCAACGCCTTCTAGAGCGAACCCGTGGTCCTTCGCCACTAGCTCTGTAGTAGGTGATCTTGGCGCGGCCAGCAAATCCAATCTCAACGACGGTAGTCTTTTCTCGGCTCTTTTAGGAGCCGGGTTGCCCAGCGAATCAATCGACTGGTCATCGCGGGGTGCGTGGGGTCGCGTGAAGTCGATCACCACAGGCGGGTCGCACTGATCAGACGCCAGCCCGCTCCGGAAGTACGCCGGAAGCGTTTTACTGCCGCGGTCGACGCTTTCCCGACGCCTGTATGCGTTTTTGTAGGAGGATGGATTGTAGTAAGTATATGGAAATTGGATGGGCTCCCCTGTTGTCATGTTAAACAGAACATCCTCGTAGTCAGTTTGAGTGGATGCGTCTTGCTTGGATACAATCCCAGCTTTTCCTGAAATAAAGAAAACAATCATTATAGAATCCAAGACATTGATGAGTTTGGTTTTAAATTAAATTGATGAACTCGTTAAACTCGTCTTCGTTATTGTGTTTTTCTTATTAGCTATGCCTTTATTTCTGTGGGTTAATATCGTGAATAACAATACATAATACATCAACATAAAATGGAATCAACTTTCAGTATAATTATTATATAAAGACATTTTATAATAGCTTATTCTCAAGCTATGTCGGAAACCACTCACAAATGCATAAATCAGGTAGCAAATGTATTGTTATTGATAAGCCCGCTATGAAAACAAAGGCATGGCTAATCAACATCATTGATTTTAAAATAATTAACGTTCGTTTTGTTATTCCGCTAAACATGACCTTGACCTGTGACCTCCCGGTCCCTGAAAATAAAACACATCACCAACTGTTCCACAGAAACAGTGTCGGCGTGAGTAAAATCTCTCTGGTTCTTACCTCCTGGGTGGAGCAGACATATGGTGGAGCGGGAGGGGAAGGAAAGCCAGAGATTCCCTAGCAAAGATACGGGCCGCAGGGCATATGCCCAGATGGCAGCTGGGTATAAGAAAGGCAGAAATTAAATTTCTCATTAGTACTTGATTAGTACTCATTAGTAGCTCGGGCCAAGATTACAGGTGTCATTGGACTGGGTTAAGTCACAGCCGTGCACAACAGCTTGAGAATTAAGCCATCAAAGTTAAAAATAGCGATGTTTTAGGCAGGTATGGCGATAACTCAAATAAAATGAAATGGTTAAATATATAGATATTACAGACAGATTTGTCAATAATTTGTCAATAATTTCCAAATCACAAACAAAAAGTAAACTATATTTTTTGACAATAACTCAAATAAAATAAAAATAGTTAAAGATATAGATATTAAAGAGAGATTTGTCAATAATTTCCAAATCACAAAAACAAAAAGTAAACTATATCAATGTTTTAGGTAGGTATGTCAATAACTCAAATAAAATGAAATGGTTAAAGGTATAGATATTACAGACAGATTTCTCAATAAATTCCAAATCACAAACAAAAAGTAAACTGTATCGATGTTTTAGGTAGGTATGTCAATAACTCAAATAAAATATAATGGTTAAAGATTTAGATATTACAGAGAGATTTGTCAATAATTTCCAAATCACAAGCGAAAAATAAACGATATCTATATTTTAGGTAAATTATTCTATAATAATTGTCAATTCAAAAACAAAACAAAAATCAAAGATAGAGATATTAAAGTAAAGAGTCAATTATTATCAAAACAAATTTAGTAATTTAAAAATACCACAGTGTTAGACAGGTGTTTTAATTATTTTCCAATCGCAAAGAAATAATTTACAGTAAGCTCAATTTTGATTGAATAGAGTAGTATTTGAAGCCACAAAGAGATCACTGTTTACTGAACACTCTTTCAGTTTTAAGAGTTGGAATAATAATCGACACGGCATGCAAAAATGTTTTTTATTTGCTAGATTTTTTTATTTTTTTTTTTAGTTATATATAAACAATTTTAATATTTTTAATAATGTCCATCAGCAATAACAATCAACTTTAATTAAAAATAGTTTACAGAAAAATGTTATGTATGATTATCAAATAAAATTAACAAATTAAGAATGTAGCTTTGCATATGAACTATATGAGCTGACTGACTGGCTATTTTCCAATACAAGATGCTGTTGTCTCTATTGCTGAATTGATCCGTTGTAAGATTTCACTAAACAATGTGTTTAAATCTAACATGCCATCTATAAATTCAATGTCATCTTTATCAGTATTTGCTTCCAAATTATCCAGGTACATTGGCCACACATAGTTTTCAAAATAACTGGGAGGATCTGGGGGTACGTACACACGTTTTATTCTACGTTCCTTACATGTTTCTTGGTTTATTTGAATGAAGTACTTATAATCCATTAGGGATGAAAGTTTACTGTGATTAAAGATGAGAAATCCTTCAATGACTAGAACAGATATCTGGTCTGAAACTTTACTGCTGTGTTTTGCTATCCAGGTCTCGACATCACTTGTCATCTTGTTCATATTCAAAGCACTTAGTTTCTCCCAGTTTCGAACGCCATCTTCATCTCTTTCAATTTGAGCATCATCTGGATCCAAAAAATAATCATCTTGGCACATAACTTCAACAAATGGTAGATTTTTACACAACATTGCTGCAATCGTTGATTTTCCACTATTAGTAATTCCACCAAGCCCAAAAATCAAATATTTCTTCATTTTTCCCATGCCTTATATTGAACTGGAATGTTAAAATATATCTATGGTTTAAATTGGCCTGACAAGGTAGAGAGTCAATGATACTTCAAGAAAAAAGTCAATTCAAACTGTGTACTTCACTTTAGTCCTTTTTGTCTTCACTGTCATTATCATGATTATTGGCACAATTTTCAGATGAATCAAATTATCAAAATCAGAATTTTCGGAACTATCCACCTCTTCTAAATCTGCAGATGGAGCATTGAGTCCAAATGCAACAGTATTGTCATTCTGGTTTAGCCGACTCAAAAATGCCTTAAGAAGTTTGCTATTAACGTGATCAGTCTGAGTGATTTTTCTTTCAGGAATCAGCTCCTCTGTTGGATTTACAGCATCATTTTGAACTTCTTGGCTATCTTCATTTGGCTGAATCATTTTAAAGTATCTTCTAACTATACAGTTATTTTAAAATAAGATCTTCAGATGTTAATTTTTTTTTTTTTTTTTTTTTTTTGGTTTTTTTTTTTTGGTTTTTTTTTGTGTGAAGTTAAAGAGTAGAAGCATAGCTAGGGTTCGTATACTGTTAAAGCAACTCAACGCTGGAAGTAGGCTCTACTTAAGACTAAACGAAAGAAATCGAATTGATAACTCCTTAAAAATATTCAGCGATATCTAGCATATTACTTTTCATACATATTTGAAAATCAATTTTATATTAAGTAATAATTTGTTGCTTAAAATAATTTCAGATACAGATTTTGAAAAATTTTCTAAATACAATTTTTTATTACGAATTTTCTGCACAAATTTAGTATGGATAATTTGTACATTATAAATATAATTTAGCCTCTAAAAACTATAATTGTTTGGTTGCTTCCCTTTAGTAAAACAAAAAAAAAAAAACTTTCAAAGAATTTAAAAGAAAATAAATGATTATGTTTACCAAATAAAATAAGGTTTTTTTTTTTTTTTTTTTTTTTGTAAATACGTACATTAATAGGTTAGAAACAGTTAAAAGTAGTAGGAAAATTTATTTTGTTATAAAATATGGTACAAAGAAAAACTTGATTTATTTTTTCTAAAATAATATATTCTAATCTAAAATAATGATTAACTACAAAAAGAATAAAGTATTTTAAGATTTTAAACATCTTTTTTGTTAAGTTTTAAAAAAAAATGTTCTAATCGTTGAGCCTTACCTCTTTTCCCACCTCCCCCGTCATCCACCCCTCCCCCTGCCCCCATGGTCTTCGCCCCATCAGTGGACTTGTTCTCCGCGGTGGGTGTGGTGGCGGTGCCCGGGGTGATGGTGGTGGATGATGACGTGGACTCAGGGGTCCGGACGTTGAGGCGCTGCCCCTCTAGATCAGTGTCACTACCAGCACTGTAGCTCATTTTTCTACTTTTACTTTCGTTTCCCGTGTGGTTTGGCTGGATGTCTGTGTAAACAAAACAAAGTAACTGAACATAAAAAGTGGACTAATTTTTCTACTTTTACTTTCGTTTCCCGTGTGGTTAGGTTGGATGTCTGTGTAAACAAAATAAACTAGTTGAACTAAAACAGTAGATAAGTTTTCTACTTTTACTTTCGCTTTCTGTGTGGTTCGGCTGGATGTCTGTGTAAACAAAACAAACTCACTTAACATAAACAATAAACTAAATTTTCGACTTTTACTTTGATTTCTAATCTGGTTAAGCTGGTTTCTGTGTACATATACAGATATCTCCACAGTGGTAGCCATCCACCAACACACATATATGATACATGTAGCCACCCCCACATACATATACCCTACATGTAGCCATCCTCACACACACACACACAAAAACAGCCATCCCCCACACATACAGACACAGCCATTCCACACACACACAGACACAGCCATCCCACACACACACGCACAAACACAGCCATCCCACACATACACACACAAATACGGTCCTCTCCACGCACATACACAAACACAGACATACCACACACACAAACACAGCCATCCCACACACACACAAACACAGCCATCCAACACTCACACACAGCCATCCCACAGACACACAAACACAGCCACCCCCCACAAACGCAGCCAATCCCCCCACACACAGCCACCCCCTCCCACACACACACATCCCACACACCTGCTAGATACTCCCCACCCATCTGCCACACGGTCCTCTCCGGCGTCTCCTCGTGCGTGTCCGTCAGGCACTCGACAGAGTTGGCATCCGGCAGGGTGTAGATCTCGTTCTCAGAGTACCCTCCGGCACCGTCATCAGAGGGCGTCACCTCCCGGCTGTACGCGCTGTTGTGTCCGTGCCTGGGGGGGGGGTCAAAATGGCGTGTTAACACGGCTACCAATGCTTGATGTGTTAAAAACAATAAAAGTCATGAAAAGCTAGCTCATTTTAAGGGGAGTAAGAATCAGTGCTTCTTCCAGACTTTTTTTTTCCGGGGGGGGGGGCACTTGAAATTTTCGGGGGGGGGGGGGGGGGGTCACTGTTAAAAGTATATATTTTCAATATAAACTTAATTTCGTTCGGGGGGGAGCGGTAGAAATGCCTGGAAAAAACTCTGGTAAGAATAATTGCGAGATAGAGAAAATACTAGTCAGATGTTTGAAAAAAAAATACAGATGATCTTAGTAATAATTTAAAGGAATCATAGAATCAGTAATATCGACAATGGGGATAAGGGAATCAGTAATGCTGAAATTTGGGATAAGCGAATCAGTTATGCTGAAATTTGGGATGAGAGAATCATTAATGCTGACTATTGGAATGAGATAATCAGTAACAGGTGCAACTATATTTTTAAAATCAAAATAATTAAAACTGGATGATTTTTCTTACAATTTTCGTCCATATATTAGGTATTAATGTTTTGAATTTGCTGTGAGATAATAGTTTGGTGGTAAGAAGCTCTTTTTTATGGCAACTGAGGGCGTTTTTTTCATAACTAAATCCTAAGCATGCCGTAGTTAAAAGTATTATATGATTGGAAATTATCCATTTTTTAATATTATGAAATTTTAAATACAGCTTCACTATTTAAAAGACTAGCCTAAGATCAATAACAGTCTCGGCTAAAAACAGGTGTTTTTGACTAGAAAATAAAATGCAGTTCAGTGAAACTTGAATTCAGGTGTAGATTTTAGTGCCATTCGGTGCTCAGGTAAGTCCGCGTAGAATTACCTGACAGGTGAGCAGTAACTAGAGACGTCAGACGACGATGGAGAGGTATTCCAGACGTCCCCTAGGACAGGTTTGCCTGTGGGAGAAGGTACAACTATATGTAGGTACTTCAGACACGTGAAACTATAAAAACTACCTGAGGGGGGAGTTGGTACAACACTATGTGTAGGTACTTCTAACACGTGAAAATATAAAAACTACCTGAGGGGGGAGAAGGTACAACACTATATGTAGGTAGGCCTACTTCAAACACGTGAAAATATAAAAACTACCCGAGGGGGGAGAAGGTACAACACTATATGTAGGTACTTCTAACACGTGAAAATATAAAAACTACCTAGCTTTTGATCATTATAAGGACAGAAAAAAATATCACTTGTTTGTTTCATTTTTGTTCAAGACGTTTTCATTTTGTTTTTTATAGTAAGAAATAAGAGTGATTGAGTTCTTATTTTATTTCAATGTGGTTATATATATTATGGTTTCCTCTTCTTTACTAACCCTATTATTTATTAAGATGTAACCAATTCACTTAATAGATTCAGTGTTACATACACGATCTGGGTAATATCACCATGTAAACGTCTTTCTTATCCCAGACACCATACAAATATTCATGTTACTTTCAAACTTAATCCCTATCACATCACATGATCTTGTAACTTACCACGTTTAAACTGTAGCCCTATCCCAGAAACCACACTAATCTTGTTACTTACCACGTTTAAACTTTAGCCCTATCCCAAACACCATACTGATGTTGTAACTTACCACGTTTAAACTTTAGCCCTATCCCAGAAACCATACTGATCCTCTGTTTTATCGGGCAAGCCCTAAGTATGGTCCTATGTTCCTCGACCCTAGCGTATTTGATTTTGTTTTTCCTGTGGAACTAAAATATAAAAAATTATAATTTTTAAACCTACATAGCTGTGTTTCTAAATTGAGATTAGCTGAAAGAATATGAATTTCAGTTTTTGTTAACAAAATTAATATCGTTTTGTAACAAATATATCAGGCAACACACATGCATGCACGTTGTATCAAAGTAAAAACCTACTCACCCTGATAATATCAGCACGAACGTCATACTAACTTAAAAGTTTACTCACTCAGAAAAAATCCAACTCACCCTGAAAAAGTCGTACCCCAGCCAACATAAAAAATGTACTCACCCTGAAGAAGTCGTACCCCAGCCAACACAAAATCTAATCACCCTAAAAAAGTCGTACCCCAGCCAACAAGCTACTCACCCTGAAGAAGTCGTACCCCAGCCAACACAAGACCGTCATCACCAGCCCCACGTACGGCAGCCAGGCCGTGTTCTCTGGAATCAGAAGTGTGCTCGTGCTCTCAGGGCCCCTCGTCGTGTAATCGTTGGGGTCGGTCCAGTTCGTCATTCTAATTGGGCCCCCTTCCGCCACCTACATACTCCCAGGCTTCCGGGGCTCGACCCTCCAAGTTAAATTGTGAGCATGCTGGGCCCCCTACTGTCTTTAGACCTGTGAATTGTAGATATGATATTGTGAGCATGCTGGGCCCCCTTCTGTCTTTAGACCTGTGAATTGTAGAGTTTATATTGTGAGCATGCTGGGCCCCCTACTGTCTTTAGACCTGTGAATTGTAGAGTTTATATTGTGAGCATGCTGGGCCCCCTACTGTCTTTAGACCTGTTAATTATAGAGATCATATTGTAAATATTGGGCCCCTTTCTGTCTTTAGACCTGTGAATTATAGAGATTATATTGTAAATATTGGGCCCCTTTCTGTCTTTAGACCTGTGAATTATAGAGATTATATTGTAAATATTGGGCCCCTTTCTGTCTTTAGACCTGTGAATTATAGATATGATATTGTGAGCATGCTGGGCCCCCTTCTGTCTTTAGACCTGTGAATTATAGAGATTATATTGTAAATATTGGGCCCCTTTCTGTCTTTAGACCTGTGAATTATAGATATGATATTGTGAGCATGCTGGGCCCCCTTCTGTCTTTAGACCTGTGAATTATAGAGATTATATTGTAAATATTGGGCCCCTTTCTGTCTTTAGACCTGTGAATTATAGATATGATATTGTGAGCATGCTGGGCCCCCTTCTGTCTTTAGACCTGTGAATTATAGATATGATATTGTGAGCATGCTGGGCCCCCTTCTGTCTTTAGACCTGTGAATTGTAGAGTTTATATTGTGAACATAATGGGCCCCTTACTGTCTTTAGACCTGTGAATTGTAGAAATCATATTGTGAACATAGTGGGCTCCATTCCATCTTTAGTCCTGTGAATTATAGAATAGAGTAACCTGCTCAACATGGATATTATGAGAATAACAGGTCCTCTTCAATCATTATACCCGTTAATTATAGATATGCTATTGTAAGCACAGTGTGGCCTACTTTTATCTTTACCTGCCATTAATAGACATTGTAAACATAGTGCCCCCCCCCCCCCTCTCCCCCCTCTGTCTGTAAATTACGGTCACATATTTGCGTATAACATGTTGATACGTAGTACTTAGGTGCTTTAAAAGATATCCCTTTCACTATTACAATTAAGAATGAAGAAGAATATTTTTGCGAATTTCACAATGCCATTTCTCAGCGCCCAACTTCGCAATGTATCTGCGGACCCCACCAACAAATAAACCTAGATACACCACGATATTCTTAGCAGTTAGAGAACGATAACTCCTTCTAAACAATACCGTGGTTTAATCCCAGTTGGCTCCCCTAGAACAATATTGGTTTTAAACATTCCAATTAGAACTCCAATCTATGCTAAACATAATTTATGTCTACTATTGTAAAATCAGTCTACACTTAGTTTTGAAATTTGAGGTTTTGGATTCAACCTTTAAAACAGTTTTTTTTATCAACATATAGGGCATACTAGTATCAAACCCTCGCAGTCTTTTTTAAAAGAAAGCCAAATGTTAGGGACTAATAATTTTAGCTTGTACAATGTATGATTCTGGCTATTGGGAGATAAAGCTCTGCGAATAGTGTTGATCATATTATCCCTTCATATGCAGAAGTCAAGTAACATGAACGCTACTTCACTCTCCCAATGGATCGCTAGGCCTAAAGAGGAATTTTTGTACTGGACGATAAACGAAAACAATTATAATGATACGAGCCGACCCGCGGCGTATCATACGCCACTATTTAGTTGTTTTATTTTCTACTTTTCAGTCATTCATAATTTGTGAATTCGACAGTACCAATGCTGCCACTGAAAATATTTGCTTTAAAACACTATCAGTAGGTCGTTAAGGACGATACTACCCCACCCTCCTTTACCCAACCCCTACCCTACACCCCCCCCCCCCCCCCTGTGAAAGCAGCCTCCTTGTAGTTACCTTCCCTAAGTTTAAAATCGTTTCAAACTAAATTATCTGCCCCTAATAGCCGTCACTAAACCCGGAAACCCGGCTCTACGAATGTAAACATTTAGCGTGAACCACAGCTAACCAGACCATGTAGGGGTGGGTTGGTAGGGAGCGCGCTTACAGCTTGTTTTCTAGCGTCTCACAGAAGAGAATTATATATATAGATATCAAATATTATAGACATCTATATATATAATTCTCTTCTGGGAGACGTTAGAAAACAAGTTGCAAGCGCGCCTTGCAGTCCCCTCTCTTTCTCTCTATCTCTTACATTCACCATTACATGATGTATGCCAAGTTAGTAATAGAAGCAGAAAGTTCTAGCAGATATAGATACAAAAACATAAGTTCAAGTTCGTATAAAAGAAAGTAAGTATAAGTCATAGCGATAGATCTAGTCTGCTCCCCTAACATCTACACGTTTTGCAATAGGTTAGAGTGTTTCATGACAAATGATCTCAGGACAAAAGATCTCAAAGTATCTCAGACAAATGATCTCAGGACAAATGATCTCATGGTAAATGATCTCACGGGCAAAAGATACCAAGATAAAATATATCAGGACAAATGATATCATGGACAATAGATCTCAGACAAAATATCTCACAGCCAAATTTGAGATCAATTGTCCTGAGATCATTTGTCTCGGCTAGAGTCTATTAACCATCCTAACTCCGACAGAGTTCCATTCCCGAGACAATAAGTCATAAGTGAGTCCGTTCCCGAGACCGTAAGTCATAAGTGAGTCCTTGCAGTCAATGTCAATTAGTGTCTAGTTTAAGTTGTGGCTACACATTCTCTATATGCCGTGTAATTACCTCTACTTCCTCTGCCAATTGAACATTCAAATCTGAAGATCGTACTTCACCCACCCCGCTATACTTCAAATGTTTGGCAAGCAATGAATATGCTGATAGTGCTGATCTAAGTAAAACTATTAGAAATACACTGCTAGGGGTAGCAGTTGTAAATAAGACATGGGACTTTAACACTATTCAATTACGTTTTACTTTGATGTAAATAACTAACAACATTCGCTTGGATAACTTTATACGTTTTTGTTTTAATTTTTTTTAATCCATCTGCTCTTTCTACTGAAGAAATCAAAATTTGTTGTTTGTTAATAGAAGCAGTTTTTATGGCATGACGTCATATGAATTTTAATTTTGAGTAATCCCACGGCGATAATATTGAGAAAGAACCACTTGAAGTTGGAAAAGAGGAGTGAGAAGGCCTACATGAAAGAATACATCAAAAAATACAGACACAACAAGATAAACATTTTACGACGAGATAAAGGGAAGCGAATATCTACATTCTAAATGATATTCGAAAGTATTTTGTTTATACAAATGTTTTATTTTTTATTTTGAATGCAACCACATGAAAAAGTGGTCAGAGCAACAAATTCTCCGAGAAGTTTTATTTTTATTATTGGCAACAAGCGTTGATTAGGATCTCTTCATTAAAATATGTTATAGAAAATGTAAAGTGTTATGTATGTTTCATTAACCTAATCATAAGATTTAAAAGGTTGCTTTGAGTGTGAATATATTAATAATGCAATTTTATTTATAGACAATCAAGTAGATATCTAGAATTAAAATATGTTTTACAATCTCATTCCTTTATCTTTTCAACCCGAATTTTTTCTGGATAGAAAATGTGCTCCACAGAAAACGGTTGAAAAAGTTAATGGACATAACCGTATTCTTGACTCTTAAGAAACTGACCTGGGCAGAAATCTCAGACCATGGCCATGTAATGGGGACTAAACACAACACCATCTTGCCCTACATAGAGAAGACGTACCTCCATCCTACCAGAAACTAGGTGTTAACCCAGGCCTCAACACTACTCTCACGGTATTAGTACCCAGTGACTCTCTGGATTAAAACATTAGGTACTAAAAGACCAGGTTTTGTCCCAGAGCATTATCTACTGCTAAGTACTTTTCTAAGAATAACTCAATAACTCTGGTGCTTCTACAAGATTTTCATAATTTCATTTGAAGGAAAACCTTAATAAAAAAGGAAAAGATTTTTATAAGCAGTTTCAGAGAACTAGATGGTTTACAGTATTCTAGAGTAGTGAAAACAAGGGTAAATAAAACTATGAAGATTTACATCAAGTATGTGCACTCACATAATTAACATTATGTTAACCTCATACGGATGCGTGTTAAATATTGTCCAGGTGTTAACTGATTTACATATTGATATGTATGTGTGTCTTTCTGTGTGTGTATGTGTGTATGTGTGTATGTGTTGTATAACTTTGGATGTTAGTACTTTTGTTTGTATTTAATGTAGCATTCATAACGATAACATCGTTGTCCTAATATTTTATTTTTAAAGAAAATGTACAATGACGTCACCGATTTCCCACGCCTGGCTTATCTTCCTACACCCCCCCCAACCCCTCCCCCCACCCCCCCCCCCCCCGCGCTTACTGTCCTAACTGACTTGCGTGAGCGTGACACCTATCTTCCTATCCACCAAGTACCTCTTGAGTCACCTGACTCCAATATCCAACCCCCTAACTTCCCTTATTGACGCTCCTCTTCCTACCCTTCTCTTCAAATGCCCTCACTGACTCGCCTGACTCCTATCCTCAACTACCCTCACTGACTCGCCTGACTCCTATCCTCAACTACCCTCACTGACTCACCTGACTCCTATCCTCCAACTACCCTCACTGACTCGCCTGACTCTTATCCTCCAACTACCCTCACTGAGTCGCCTGACTCCTATCCTCAACTACCCTCACTGACTCGCCTGACTCCTATCGTCCAACTACCCTCACTGACTCGCCTGACTCCTATCCTCCAACTACCCTCACTGGCTCGCCTGACTCTTATATTCCAACCCCCCACCCCCCCCCCCCTCAGCCCAACTGCCCTCACTAACTACTGACTCTCATCTTCATCCCCCTCACTGACTCTCCTGACTCCCCCCCCCCCCCCCCTCACAGACTCCCAAAAACTCAACCTTCCACTTCATCAAACTCAGCTCGCTGTCGAGGTCGTCAGCTGATCGAGGCTATTTTTAGATCACAGCCATAAGCACTTGTAAATTTGCTGATGTGAAGAAAAGCTGTGGGGAGGGGGTGGGATAAGGATGCACAATGGAGGATTTCTACTTACATGGGATATGCTGAAAACGTTTGAAATTGTAAGGAACTCACAGACCGTGATGGGTCGAATACGTCCTGGAGTTGAGTACAGTACTTGATTAACTGTAAGTACAGTATGGGCCTCGAATTGAGTACAGTATGTGTTTTTATGTGAGTATAATACGGGCGTGGGAATGAGATCAGTGCATATTTCAATGTGAGTACACTACGGGTCTCGGAGTAAGTATTGTAGGACAGACAGGTTTCAACTTGATTACAAAACGAACCACTGCAAGTACAGCGCGGGTAACGAAGTAAGTACATTACGGGTCTTTAGGCTAGTAAAATGCAGACCTAATAATCTGTAGCTTAATTCCCTTGTTTCTATAGTAAATTGACACTAGCACCTATACCTTAACCCTTTGGGCACACTGGATGACACTTACACGAGCCACTATTCTCAAGTTTGGCTAGTGCATGCATCTAGAGAGATGACAACTAACTAGACATCATAGAGAATAATATTTCCGCAATTTGTTTATCACCTTTTATTGATGTAGTTGAATCGGGGAGGTCTAGTACTCATTGGAACTAATTGAAAACAAAGACGTCAAACAGTTACCTCAGGTACCCATCGGAGATTGGTGAAAACAAGAACATCAAACAGTACGTCATACACCAGAGATTGGTGAACTAAGGGAACGTCTAAAGACGTGACCGGTACACATTAGGTCTGAATAAACTCAGGAACGTCCCAAACTTAAACTGCTCATCTGTTTAGATTTATAACGCTTAGCCTGCACACCAAGGTTACATACAAACTTTTACAAGAATCTAACTCAACAAAGTAAAACAAAATATATCTTTACTCTACACTTAACGAAAGAATTATCATCATCAATAGTTTCAGAGACCTCGGCATAATAAGTGATAGTGTGGTCAGCACTAAGCCAAGCCGCCTTTGTTTCCTCTAACTGGAGTTAGATACCTATCAGAGCTGGGTGAACTCAGGAATATTTTACTGTCTTGATCACGCGCCGTCCCATAATAAATAACAAAAAAAATTATGGTCTAAGTCTAAAACCTTAAAGAGATTCAAACAAAGCATTTTAAGTTAATACTGATTAAACAAAACAAAGACTAAGTACTTTTCGGTTCTGTTCTAAATTCGATCACTCGATGCCCCTACCGTGCCCGGAACAGTTAAGGCTTACTTGGATCCCATCCAAGAATGTTCAAGTATTATATTTTACAAAATCCGGTTTAAAAAACCACACAAAAAATGACTTCTTAAGAAAGGTTTTTGTTTAATAAACTACAAAGGATTCTTCACCTGTCGGCAATCTAATTAACGTGATAGGATAACATTTGAAAGAGGATTTTAAATTTCCGATTGAGAGTCGGGCAGGACATAGGCGGGACTGATCGCCGCCATTGACTTTCGTGGGGGAATACTGGGCATGTAAGCGGGCCTCTGCTCGTTTGTTTGTTCGTTTGTTTTTCGATGCAGGTTATATATATATATATATATATATATATATATATATATATATATATATATATATATATATATATATATATATATATATATGTATGTATATATATATATATATATATATATATATATATATATATATATATATATATATATATATATATATATATATATATTTACATATGTATATGCATATATATACGTATAAATGTATATATATTTATAGATATATACAATGCCTTACAATACAGACTTACGTGGACAGACATACACTGTCGCTTGAGACATTCTTACACCATAAAGCAACACAAGACCGATTCATACAATCTTATCTTATACAAAAACACATTGCTGTTTCGTACATTCGTCACATTGACAAAAAAACAATACCCCATCTTACATGAAAACAATGCCACTTTGTACGTTATTACCCTATACAACAACACATTGTCGCTTTATTTAATTTAATTTTATTTTATTCCGGAATAAAGCAAAATCCGCCACTTACATGGCTACTGCAGATAAGGGGAAAACACTGGCTATTACATACAAACAAAGGCCATATAAAAGTGATTACAATACATCATAACATTTTTTAAAAATCCAGCTCAGTTACGTAATAACAGACTTTTTTTTCCCTCCCCCTAACCATCCACTGTTAAATCAAGTACGAGCACTCGATTATTGTCGCCCCTTTGTGTTCGTCATGTTGTCTCCCCTCATCCCGTCCCCCACCCCCCCCCCCCCACCCCCACCCCCACCCCCGATTTTGCCCGCCCCTCCATTCATTTCGCCCCTCATTTACACGACGTCCAGGCGAGGGTGGCCCCGGGGGCACTTACAAATGTCACGTGACTTCACAACTTTCCCAACGCCCTGGCCATTTGACCCCTACCCGCTCGTCCCTCTCCCCACCCACTGTTCCACGTATCTTAGAATCCCTAACCCCGTAAGAAGCTTGGGGCTTTTTCTCCCCAATTTTATAACAGTGACCCTTTCAAAATTTTGTCTACATATTTTTAAATATCAAATATAGTAACAAATATGAAAATTTACTAATTTGTCGATAATTTAACTAAATGCTGATTAATTCGATAATTGATTTGTTTAAATTATTATTCAAAAAGTTTTTTTAATTAGATTTTAGGTTATGTGATTACGAAGAGTGTATTAATTACTGTCAATGAGGGACTTACACTGAAAAAATTATTTAACTCATTTCTTTATTTTAACGTTTGATTGTTGCTAAAAAAAACTAACTGCTGTGAGTAAAATGTCACTTCGTTAAAAAAATATTTACATAAGTATTTTTTTTATTGATGAGATATTAAACATTTTAAATAAAAAGTAGTTATCAGCGTGGGACGGGTTATTAAAGCTTTTGGTTTGCTAAACCGAATAGACTCGAGTTCGAACCCCGGGCGGATGAGGCTCGATGGTGGGGACAGCATCTAATCTCAAAATCAAACAACTGCTGCATATCCAAAAAGAAAAGCAGGTTGAAATCGGAGCATAACATGTTGACCAATAATACTTATTTATGTTGGAGGAAATCTCGTCCAATAATACAATTAAGAACAATATAGTAGAAGCATAACAGCACACATAAAACACACACACACATTGCATACTATGACATCAGTTTGCCTAAAGGAACACATTAAAGAGAAAACAACTTTGAAAGTAGATATCTATTTGAATCTTGTTTAGCATGTTTATCTATAAAGACGTCAAAGCGCCATGTTTCTTTTTTTATTTATTTTCTTTTCTGTGTATATATTGTACATGTACCTTAATTTACTATTTTAAAGAGTTATTTCATATCTAGCTCAATGTAAATATTATAAATATACTTTTAAAACTGAAAGGAAAAACCTTAAGCAGACTGCACGTGTTGATGATGTGATTTAGAAATTTTTCGCTAATTGCATGCTGAAAACGAAAACTGGCTTACACCCTAACAAACGTATCTGGCCACTTTGTCTCAGCGATACAGATGATTTAATTAAATATCAGTGGTCGACTATCAGGCCTCTACCAAGTCTACAAGTACCCTACACTCACTTTGGTTCTTTTGTTTTCTTCGACTTGATGCGATAACTATTCAAATGTATCGTCTGACCGTGTTGCCAAATTGAACATTAAATGGCTAAACATTTTTGTAAACCGAGTAAACCAAACCAAATTTAATAATTCACAAAAGGACAAAAAATATTTTCCAACTCATTTATTTTCTGGCTAGTGGGCCTGTCTTATTCTATGTCAACTATTTAAAATGCAATTAATTAGCATTCGACACAAGAAATGCGAATACAGTACTGTAAACTTGAAAATAATTTGAATTCACTAAAGGTTACTTGTGAAGTATAAGTAGAGACAATCTGACTGTATTATGCGTTAGTTATGTCAGTTGGTATGTACAGACTAGTCAAGATAGAGACCGCGTTACCTTATTCTTTTAAATTTGGGTCTAAGTCTCTAAGAGGATGGGATGTAGGCCTACTGTGTGTTGTGGTTTCTTAACTCAACTAACACAGTCTAATAGTTTTACACACTTAAATCACAAGCCAACCTTTAAAAAACTTGGTATTTTTAAAATCATAGGTATAGGTTTACACACTTAAATTACAAGCCAAACTTTAAGGAACTTTTAAAATCATCATAGGTATATGCCTACCGTATGTATCTTGAAGTCTATTAATCGTCTAAGAAGGCTCTTACAATTTTCCACACTTAAATCAGAAGCCAGACTAAAAACTTGGTATTTTTTATTATCATAGGTATAGGCCTACCTCATGTATCTTGAATTATATTGATCGTCTAAGAAGGGTCTTGTTTCTAATAAAAATGTCTTACAATTTTATACACTTGAATTACAAGCCCAAGCTTTAAGAACACTTGCATTTTCAAATAACAAGTATAGACCTACCGCATATAACTTTAATGCTATTATGTCTAAGAAGATTCATATTTTTAAAATTCGCTGATGTTGAAAGAAATCTTCACCAATCACAACAACATGTATTTTTTAAACACATCAAATTAATCCATGACATTTTAATTTATTTTTAAAACGTGACATTCGTTAAACCCAATTTATTTTCTATAACATGTGTTTGAAATTTTGAGATGAATGCATTCAAGCTGGTTCAAGTTGTTAATATGAGCTAGCGATTCTCTTGAAAGTCCGCCCATCTATTTCAACGCTATTCGGATATTTTTTTAATGGTCTGCGGAACACCCGCCAAGGCGGAAAAACGAATTTTACTGCAATTGACGTCTAGAGGTGGGCGGTTGTGGGAAGCAGGGGACGTAACTAGGGGAAGAAAGAGAGATGCGAAGTAATTAAGAAATAATGCATTTGATTTAATGTTATGCATTTAAAAATATATAGCGTTAGTAAAAAGTGCATAGGAAGAGAAAAAGTGTATTCTATCAGTCCAATAACAAATAACTATCATCATCATTAATTAAAACTACATACAGAATAAAACCATCTAGTAGCAATAACTCCAAAATCAAACAACTTCTGCCTTGTAGTCTGTCCTTCGATGGACATAGACAATGGAAGCAAATTCTTAACAAGTTAAAATATGCGTCAACATTATTAACCGGTGCATAACAGGTGGAAACGTAATACTTAACTATGTTTGACAAAATCAAGTCCAACATTAGAATTTTAAAAAGAAGCATAAGAAGAAAGAAATATTATACACACACACACACCCACACACACCCACACATATATATATATATATATATATATATATATATATATATATATATATATATATATATATATATATATATATATATATATATAATGTGTAAAGATACGTGTTTCCCTAATACCGACACCTACCACATGCAACCAAAGCCTCGCCTCAGACGTCCTCATTTGTTAAAAATAAACTCTTTTGTTTTACATGTCGGTTACTTTCAAGTATTTCTAGCACGATGTGTTACCTCCTTTACTTGTCGATTACTTTCAAGTATTTCTAGCATGATGTGTTACCTCCTTTACATGTCGGTTACTTTCAAGTATTTCTAGCATGATGTGTTACCTCCTTTACTTGTCGATTACTTTCAAGTATTTCTAGCATGATGTGTTACCTTCTCAAGTGTGTGAGTGTCATGCGTGTGCACGCTTCAAGGCCACCCGACTCACGCGCTTACCACAGGTAAACAATGGTACAATCACGTGCAGTGCTCACGCTTAAAACGCCGAAGGGGGAAAGTAAAAATGGTGATTTGACCCGGTGAAACGAAATAAAAATAAACACAATAGAAAGACACATTAAAATACACCAGTACATTATTATCGTGATTAAAAGTTTGATTACTGCCTAATTGTTTACGTTCTGAATTTCCAATCAACAAGCTACAACTAGCTAAGACCAACTTATCCTGCTATACATAGCTACATCATCCTATACTATGTTACACTCGACTATACTCAGATACACGCTTCTCCATTGCTATATACACTGCTTCAACCAGCAACACAAGCCTATGCTCTGTTACACTCGACTACATACAGCTACACGCATCTCTATTCTCATATAGAACCAGGTACTCCATCCTACACCCAATTACACATTTTACACCTAGCAGCAACCAGCAATTCCATCCTACACCCAATTACACATTTTTACAGCCAGCAACAACCATCATTTACACGCTTCTTCACATCAAGCATCCCCCATCACCCAGTTACCCTACAGTTACCCTACAGCTACACCCAGCTACCCTACATCTACAACCAGCTACCCTACAGCTACAACCAGCTACCCTACATCTACACCCAGTTACCCTACATCTACAACCAGCTACCCTACAGCTACACACGGCTACCCTACAGCTACACACGGCTAACTTTTAGCTACACTCACCTTTAAACAGTTACCCTCCAGATACTTCAATCTTTACCCAGCTACACTACCGCTACACCCATTATTACACCAGCTCCCCAACAGCTACCTCTTTTCACCCAGCTATCCCAAAGCTACACCCAACTACACTCATCTACTTTACACATGTACTCACCTTTACACAGCCACCTAACCACTACACCCATGTACATCCAGCTACGCTACACCTACCCCCTCCTACACCCTTCTAAACCAAGCCACACCAATCTTCACCCAGAGACACCACAATCCCCCACCCATTCCACCACCCATTCCACCACCACCACACCACCATTCTAAAACAACTCACCAATGCGCCATCCACTCACAAAGCATCTGCCCAGACACACCCCTTACATACAGCCTCCCCACGTGACTCCCATGAAAGCAGGCGCGTGCTAATTTAACTAGATCACTTCCCAGAATGCCCAGACCACTCTCTATTTCATCAATTACTTTTGTCCGACCGAGATTCAAGACGATTGTTGAAATAACATACCCGGAATGATTAAATAAATGCTTCGATGAAAGTCGAACTGGAAAAAAATCGACGCATTGGTACGCCAAGCAGGAAGATAAACATGCTTAGGACGTATTTCATCATCGTCTTTTCCAGTTCGTGTCCAAGACACATGGGATAGGTGAAGTAGAGTTTATTTGTTTCAATGACCTGGGTATGCAAGGGGGTTGTGTGTTCAGCACTATGCCCAGCTGCCTGGTGTACGTCAGTTACCCATCTCTGGGGTAGACTCACGGACGTTTTACAGACTCGAGCACGGGAACCGAACTCGAGACTTTCGGGTTAGAGGTCGAAGGCTCTACCATTCGACCACGCCTTCCCTGGGAAGTATGTAATTGATTAATAAACGACTCGTTCTTGTAACAAAGTAAATAATGAAATAATGAATTTTGTGAGACTAGTATACACCACGACAAAATATGTCAAAGCAGGATTATATCTTTATATATATATATATATATATATATATATATATATATATATATATATATATATATATATATATATATATATATATATATATAAACAGAATATATCAGAACAAATATTCCACGCACAAAACACCTTAAGAATTTAAGAAAAAAATATATGATTGAACATATTCGATTAGCATACGCTGCTTATAAGTTTTAAATAACATACTAAATAGACCAAACAATTTAGACCTACAAAACTCAATTAGTTAATCTTGAAAAAAAATAGACTAATTAAAATTAAATAACTATCTTTAAATGATGGAGGGAGGGAGGAGGGGGGGGGGGGGTAACATTAACAGCTCGCCCTGGCCGCGTGAATGCTTCGCTACCCATCTGGCACCAGTTGATGGGTCTTCGCATGCAACAAGTTCCTCAGAGCCCCATGCCCCTAAGCCTATAAACATTTGCCCTAATAAAATCATGTGAAAATAGTTGTAAATTGAATCTTTAAAAAAATTGTTGTAAATTAAATAATGTGGAAGTAATTGTTAATTAAAGCAAGTGAAGTCAAATCATGTGAAAAAAGTATGCGCTTAATCATGTATTTCATGAGATTTTTCTACATACTTCGTGTTATGTTCGCTAGAAATGGGAATGGTGGGGTGAAATTTGAAGTTTATGTTGACGTCATAAATAGATGAACAATGCAGTATAAATTAGGACAGCAAAGGGAGAAAACCTACAACAATGTTCTCCGAAGTTATTCACCTAAAATAAATTCAGTAGTCAATAAAGAAAAAGAGAAATATAATAATTGATTTTAACAATTATTATATAAGCGCATTTTTACTATGCTGAAACATCTACTTCTTACACTTAACTTATTCTAAATTTATATTTTCTCTAGTTTAAATTTAATAAAACCTTTAGCTAATTCAATAACCTAATTTTTTTTAAACAGGAACTTACACACTTACACACTATAAATTACATGTCTGATGCGAACAAAAAAAAAACCTATAAATTACAGACAAATATTTTTACGAAACAGTGATTATAAAATACTGACAAAAACATTAGTAATGAAACTCAAACCTTTCATACCTAAATTAATACACCCAAATCAACAATACAGCATACCAGGTAGAAACATACAAAACCACACGCACTTAATCCGAAACATCATACATTATATAGCACGCAGAAAGAAACACAACAAGCAATTCTTAGCATCGAACAACAGAAAGCTGTCGATAGAGTAGATCGCACATGTTTAATGAAAACAATAGATGCTAACAACCTAGGACACTACTTTAAAACATGGATAGAAATAATATAATGCACACAGCCATTTATTAATTAACAACGTCACAAGCTCATTTCACAAACAGAAATCAGTTTGAAAAGGTTGCCCTTTATCTCCCCTATTATACATCCTTAGCTTAGAACCCCTACTACAAAACATTAGACAGGACAACTCGATTAAAGGACTGTACATTCCAAACACGGTAGGCAAGAAAATACTTGCATACGCAGACGACACTACGTTCTTAGTACAAACATAAAATGCAATACAGACTGTAATAGAAAAATTCAACATCTAGGGAAAGAAAGGGAGGGAAAAATAAACGCAGAAAAATCAAAAGTAGTGGGGATAGATGATTGGAAAGGTAAAGATAATTATCACATAGTCATCAATAACCGACAAACTCAGAATTTATGGAATAACCTATACCAGCGATCCCATAAAAGAAAATCAAGAAACTTGGGCCATAATGAACAATAAAATAAATCACAATCTGGAAAAATACCGATACTGCAATACAACTATCTTTGCCAGAGCTGCATTAATAAACAGATATATCATTCCAAAAATAATTTTCTTAGCGACAAACTCTACAATAACCAACTTGTTTATTAAACAAACAAACAAACACATTAGAGATTTTTTTTTCAAAACCACGATTAGAAACATTAGCCACAAAACCTTAATACAAAACAAAATATCTCACGGACTAATTATTTACTAGTAATAGCATAATCTAATTATATACACGTCTTATAAACTCAGAGACGTCCTACAGACCAGGTACGTCAAACAGATCATGTACGTCCTACATCTCGGGAAATAGACGCAGGTCCTAAAGATACAACACCTACAGGACGACAGACAAAACCTAATATCATTGCGACCACACGTCTACACCAACAGCCCTCTCAAGCAAGGAACCTACTCCACCTTCATATTCTTGTTATTTTTATAAAATACTCTACATTTGACTATACTTAAGGTATAAAAACTTCTATTACAGCATTCTATTAACCTAATTTCTATTTCTTTTAAAGTACACATATTGCAAGAACATATATATAATCATATTTTACCGTTCATGCCAAATACATATGGGGCAGAGGAAGCAGAGTTCACCTAATTCGGCGACCACGGGATTTAGAGGGGTATTGTAGTCAGCTCTATGCCCAGACGCTTTAGTTTCTCTAACTAGAGTCAGGTTGGTTGGACTCAAGGTTAACTTCCAAACTCGAGCTCGGGATTCGAACTCGAGACCTTCGGGTAAGCAGTCGTAAGCTCTACCATTCGACCGCGTCGTCCCTTAAAAACAAAAATAGATATGTAACCGTATTATCCCGCCCTGAAAAAGACGCCACAGATGTTGAATGGAAATATCATAATCGTAACCTACAAAACCGCACCCTGGTTTCAAATCAATCTGATACCTTCAATCTGACAGTCAAACCTTCACGTGCATCGTGTGCGTGGTGAGTACACGGTGCTCACAACGTGTGCAATGCGTTACCGGATAGATTTCATTTATTTGTGCAAGCCCCTGGGTGCGTCGTGTTGTGTCTTGACCGTGTTTAGACGCGGGGATTTCTGTCCTGCTCGCGTTTACCGAAGGCTTACAATAGCAGGGTGCGTGTTACTGTTCCCTTCAGTCTGGGACCTATTGGTGCTGTAGATGTAGACAGATGGTGATGCTGATGTCGACATGACTACCAGGAGTAAGGAGAACGAAGGTCATTGTATACAAGATAACGCAAAGTTGTGAACGGGGCGTAAACTGTTTGATAGGGGAGCAGAAACTAGCTACGGTTTGTATTCATTTTACAGAGAGTAGAGTTGATCTGTTATCTAAGGAAATGGTGTCGTTATAAATTTTGTTCTAGTAATGTATACACTTTGTACGCTTAGATACGATTTGTATTCATTTCAGATGAAGTAGAGTTGATATGTTATCTAAAGACACTTTGTACGCTTAGCTTTGAGTGAAGTGAAATTTAGTGAGTAAGGAAACTTGGTAATCATTGCTTACTTTAAAGTATGTAATGGGCGGAAATTTAGAAACAAATTTACAAGCGTCTTTAGAACTGCTTTCTGGGTTGAAACTATGTTTATGTTGGATTAAAACTTGATTAAAGTTAGATTAAGCCTGGATTAAACTCAGTTTACACTTGGATTAAATGTGGATTAATCCTTGTTTAAACCTGGATTATGTACGGATTAAGCCTGTATTAAGCAAGGATTAAGACTGAGTTAAACGTTGTTTTAACCTGTGTTCAACCTTGATTGTCGCCGAACCTTAAATACATGAAAAGATCTAAACATTTAGCTCAGAAATTCAAAACGGTTTATAAACTACATCGTGTTTACAATTATGTTAATCTATATGTAACCTAAACTCTAAACCTGCCATCATTCTAAACCTAATCATATCCTATCAAAGATTTACGTGGAACACAAATGTATGCGCTTCAAAATTTTGGCAATTTCACTTTTTTTTTATTATTCGAATATATTGACTGTAAACACGTGTCGATATCTTAAATTACGAAATGTGTTAAATTTTGCTTATTTTCTTTTAACAGCTTCTACTGTCTTGATGATCAACATACTTAGAGTAATTTAGATAAAAATAAACCAAAAACAACATGGAACAGAGATAAAATACATTAACTAACACATACAACAAGAGAAGAAAAAAAAATAACGATGAAGAGAACATCCAGATGAAACCACGGGAGAGATGAGATGGACAGAACGAGGCGGAGGGAGAAAGAAAGAGGGCCTCATTAACTCACCAGCCCTTGAGTCTATCCCAGGAACTGAATCCACTTATCTGAACAATCTCAGCCCTCCTATTCCCCCACTCCCCATGTCGTTAAAGGGGAATACTTCAACATATGGGTTAGAAGATACTTGGGTACTTATTGTACGGAAACGGAATTTTGGTAAGAAATTTTGGGCTAGATTAAGATGAATAGAGAGTTCAGATCGTTAAATGTATTAGTATAATATCAAGTTTAACCAATTAGTAGTATCAGTCGTTCAGGTAGTGTGTCGTGACATTTTTGCTTTTTAAAATAAACCGGGAGTGATCTCCCCTAAACTTTCTCGAATATTCTTATATAAAACAACAGGGGATGGGAACTCGGGCTATTGACATGATTTTTAATCCATTTTAAATACTTAAAGTTTTAAAAATAGAATAAAATCTCGTAGACAAAATAATTGCACACCAAGTGAACTAGTGAACGCCAAATAAAAAAGTGCACAATAGCGCGCAATATTATTAGTACTTTAAAAATTTACATTAGTTTTTTGAGAAATCGGAAGTAGCGTAAATTACTACTTCCGGTCAACGGAAATTACTCAAAATTTAACAGAAGGTAGAGAATTAGATCTTTTACTTACGTGTGAAATTTCATTTATCTATCTGAAATAGTACTCAAGTTATAGGCTTTTGAAAAATTCAAAGTAGGAAAAGTACCACTTCCGGTTATCGGAAATCGCTCAAAAGTTGATACGGATCTACGATTTTGATATAATACTTATATATGAAATTTCATCAACCTAGCTATAACGGTACTCAAGTAATCGTGTTTACACACGGACACACACACACACAGACACACAGACATACGGACAGAATTGCAAAGCCCAGTTTTTCAGACTGGATTACGCATAAAACCTCTTAATTTTGATAAATCTGGATTGATAATTTTTGCCCGATTAAAATAAGTCCTCTATACTTCGGATGTGATGAAGGACTGAGGTGTAATACGGTGAAAATTGTTAAAATTTCAAGTGATTTTTGTGCACGATTACAATACTTTCTCTATACTTCGTATATACGAGAAAGTAAAAAAGTAATGTTACAAATTGAATTTTAGCTGTTATTCCGCGTTTAGAAAACTAATTTAATAAAATGTTAAAGAAAATGATTAAAATACACTAAGTTGACCGAGCACAGTCAATATTTTAGAAAAAAAATTCTGTTAAAATTCAAATGCTATTTTGAGGTGGAGGTGTGTAGGGTAGGCTGAGGTGTGACGTCGTTTAAAGGGGGGGGGGGAGGTCTGGCTTTTTGTGACGATGTGTGACGAAGGGGAGGGGGCGGTAAAATCGTTCAAAAAAGCGTGACGTTATTTATAGATGACGCCAAAAGCGACATTTAAGGCCTAGTTTACTTTTATATTAATATTGAAGTAATTTAATGCAATAGCTGTGAGAATATTAAAGCATAACCTTAAAATTTACCACTTGAATTAATTTTGATTTTTAAATTATGTGTTTATCAGATGTCTTTTTAAAAACAAATATTGGCTGACCATAACGAATCGCTAATTAAAATAATTCTTTGTTACTCCTAATTAATCTACTTTTACAGTTCCATGAGTCTTTTATGTACTTCTGGCCTATTATCTACTTGTTAATTAATGATATACACTATTATACACACATTTTAGAAAAAAACGTACCAACTAACTTAATGAGACACATCCGCTTTCACTAGCAAAGTTATCCTATCATTATACTAACCTTGTATTTATATCCAAATGTATTTGTAATGTAATACATTTTACGGGGTAGCACTGGTGTAATGACTCAAATCACAGTTCCGCGTGGCATAAGTAACATGATATATGTTTGCTCATTTAATAATAATATTCTAGTTTTGCAGTTATGAATTTTAATTAAGGTAAAAGTTAATATGTGAGTAAGCAAAAACAAAAACAAAAGATGTCTTAATTAAAATTTACCAATTAAAAGTAAATTATCTTGTTATCGTCATATTCTAAAATTAGCTTTGTTGCGTCATTTGTTAGTGGCGGGGTAAGGCTAACTTATGTTTTGTATTTGTTTTTATAAACAAAATATTTTTAAATAATGGAAAGGGGGGGGGGTTGTTATTTAGCAACCATATATTGTTTCCAGTGAAATTAAAATGGTTGCAAAATTAGTTCGCTACTCATTAAGAGTAAAAAGAGGGTACGGGGGTCTGAATATGACATCTGGGTTGTTGTGTAAATGTGTGGAATTTTGAGTTATCTTTATTATAAAGGCTTATAGTGAAGATGTGTGGAGTGTTGAGTTATCCTTGATATAAAGAGAATGGCTTTTAGTGAAGTTGTTTGAATATAGGAGAAAATCTAAGTTTGGTGTAGTAGCGTGACGTAGTAGATGCGGACATTTTTGTTGTAGACGTTGTTCAGGACGTCGTTGTTAGAGACTTCGTTGTTGTGAACGTCGCTGTTGTGAAAGTCGTTGTTGGGAACGTCGCTCTTGTGAAAGTCGTTGTTGGGAAGAGTCGTTTTTGGAAGTCGTTGTTAGAGACTTCGTTGTTGGGAGCGTCGTTTTTGGAAGTCGTTGTTTGTGACGTCGTTATTTGTGATGTCGTTATTGGGACGTCATTGTTGGAACGTTGTTGTTGGGAGCGTCGTTTTCGGAAGTCGTTGTTTGTGACGTAGTTGTTTGTGATGTTGTTATTGGGACGTCATTGTTGGAACGTTGTTGTTGGGAGCGTCGTTTTCGGAAGTCGTTGTTTGTGACGTAGTTGTTTGTGATGTCGTTATTGGGACGTCATTGTTGGAACGTTGTTGTTGGGAGCGTCGTTTTCGGAAGTCGTTGTTTGTGACGTAGTTGTTTGTGATGTCGTTATTGGGACGTCATTGTTGGAACGTTGTTGTTGGGACGTCGTTATTGGTGACTTCGTTATTGGGACGTCGCTGTTGTGAACGTCGTTGTTGGGAGCGTCGTTTTTGGAAGTCGTTGTTTGTGACTTAGTTGTTTGTGATGTCGTTATTGGGACGTCATTGTTGGAACGTTGTTATTCGGACGTCGCTGTTGTGAACGTCGTTGTTGGGAACGTCGTTTTTGGGAACGTCGTTTTTTTTAAAATAGAGATATAATTTTAACTGAACTTAATTAATATCTACCTAGCAGTATCAAATTTAATTTTACCTCGGTTTCCTAAACCCTTGGCCATAACCCGTTTTGTGGAAAAACGATCTACGCCAAGCACAAGGGGAGAGAAGCCAAGAACGATAACCAAGAAGTTGATTCCCCACAACCCGGTGTGCGTCCCCCACCCCCTGCCCGTCCCCACGTGTGCGCCGGTGCACATAGCCAGGTGCTGGCAATACAGGTAAAGATGCTGAAGGGTCCGGAATGTCGGTTCTCACGGCAGTAGAAGATGCACACTCATAACGCTCACCCGGTAGTGGAGTGGGGGGGGGGGGGTGTTTACACACGTCCTTTTAATCAACACTCATGCGGTTTTTTTTTTAGATTTAACTGTGTGAGCTCTAAATTAATTAATAATGCATGTTCAGCATTATATAAATAACTTCATATATATATATATATATATATATATATATATATATATATATATATATATATATATATATATATATATATATATATATATACATATCAGAGGCGTCGCGAGGCGGGGGCTGCGGGTGCTGACCGCACCGATGAAACCATTTAGGTGGTGACACCAAGACAAAAAATTACAAAATGTATAGAAGAAACATGCTTTTTGGCAGTTCAATTAATGATTAATTAGAGTTTAAAGTATTTTTAGTTTTAAATTGACAATACCGACGGGGGGGGGGGGGGGGCACTATGACGTAAACCTGCTGACTACAGAGATAAACCCTGAACCGTTGCTTTGTTCCACTTAAATAAAAAAAAAATTTAATGTGTACTCTTAGCATGCCATTTAGCTAAATGGGAGGGGGTGGGGGTGACACCAATTGCAACTATAGGCCTCTATATACATATATATAGTCTATAATTTATTTTTCATTTGTTGTTGGGGGGTGACAGCATGAGGTGCCACCGGGTGCCACTGATTTATACATATACATACATATTCAAACATTATATATACATATATATATATACATTTATGTGTATATATGTATATATATATATATATATATATATATATATATATATATATATATATATATATATATATATATATATATATATATATATATATATATATAGTTATATATATATGCCTAGATGAAATTTGTCAATTGTGTTTGCAAGTCTGTGAACTAATTTAAAGCCGGGTAGAAATTGTGTTAATATGTGATAGAACTGGGGTTTGAACACTCTGCATATATAATGTTGGGGAAATTGAAAACCATCTGTTTGTTCCTACGCGTGTCCACTTTTCTTATCGAGAGCCTGGCTATTTGTGTAAGGAAAGAAAGGAAATAATAGGTCTCTATCAGTGTCGCCCCATTTCCCTTCCCTCGCCCATTTTGGTCCGTTACCATGGCAACGGGATCCGTTCTCGTAGACAGTGACCGCATTGTCAGACACAATTGCCAGTTTGTCACACCCGTGTATGTCGGTCCATCCCCTCACCCCCCCCCCCCCTCACCCTCCCTCTTCCCCTTCCATATGGCGATTGGCTGATTTCTATCTATAAGGAGCATCTTGCCAGGTTTGTATACACGGAGTGTCTGGGGAGTATGTGTGGGGAAGGGGGAGGGGAGGGGGGTAAACAAAGGTACCTGTGTTTTGTGAGATGGAGGTCGGCGCGAAGGCGCGAGTCGGTACCGTTGTCCTAAACACAGACACCTCGCAATTGGCCCAGATAAATGCAGGACGCCCAATTACCCGGGATACACTTTCGTTTCGCAAACGTGCGGTGTCCCGGGCAAATATTTACGGTAATTTGAAATGGCCTTTGTCCTAACGCCAGCACTTTCCTGTCAAACTGTTTGGGGAGAATTGAGATTGAGGGTCATTTTTAACCTGGATGAGGAAAAAAAATGGTGAATACGCCTACAATGTAGCGTTTGTGTTTTGTTTGAATTCGTTGCTGTTTACCTTTTCTAAATAAAAATATTGGATTTCGTATAATGCGTAATTCAGGCAATATTTGTATGAATACATTGTGCACAAATATATTTCTATAATAAACAGATCACGTTGATGAAAAAAAATATATTAATTTTAAAATAATATTGCTTATCAGCAGCTAATTTCTAAAATTGGCATTTATTTCAAAAAGCCACTTTTGTTATGTAGGCCTACATATTTAAAGATACGGCAAAATAACTATTGGGTTTAAATAATATTCACTACCTATTTAATTAAACCTTCTTATCTCTAGGTAAAACACAGGTATATAAAGAAAATGCACATGATAATCTAATGCAGATAAGTCGTACGTGTTTTGATCAGTGTTTCTTCCAGACTTTTTCTCCGTGGGGGGGGGGGCTTTTAAAATTTTCGGGGTGGCGGTCAACATTTTTCGGGGGGGGGGGGGGGGCGGACACTAGTAAAATTGTATGTTTACTATATAAAATCCATCTCGTTCGGGGGGGGGGGGGTATACTTTTTCCGGAGGGGTGGGTGGCTCTGCCCCCCCCCCCCCCCGAAGAGATGCCTGGAAGAAACTTTGGTTTTGATTTATTTTGCGGGGAACGGGGAGGGGGAGTTAGAGGGGGAATCGGGGCTTCTTCATGTCACTAAGGAAATTCACCTACTCTGATGAGAAGACACTTTAAGTGTCCCTAGGATCAAATCCTATTATAGACAAACAGTAAACATTACAAATAATTTTTTTTTAATTGCAAATAATCAAATGATATAATTAGAATGTAGACAAATCACAGCGGTTTTAAACAAGAATATACAAGTAATTTTAATTTCTCATTTTTTACAGATTTCGCCGGGGGGGGGGGGGGAAGAAGATTTAGCTGCAAAAAGGGATAATTAGGTATGAATGTAGAGCTCCCTTTCGTATGTGACCGTCCATATTGCCTAGCCAACTCTACTTCCTCTTACTTGAGTCAGGTACCTATCTGAGTTGGGTGGACTCGGGGATGGCCTACAGATTCCAGTCCCGGAATCGAACTCGAGACATTGTGGCCAGCTGTCGTGTGCTCTACCACCCAACCACGCAGCCCAACACCCAGTGTTTCTCCCAGACTTTTTTCTCCTGGGGGCACTTAATATTTTCTTGGGGGGGGGGGTCAACATTTTCCCTGGGAGGAGGGGGGGGGGTCGGGCGGACACTGGTAAAAGTAAATGTTTTCTATATAAATTCCATTTCGATGGAGGGGGGGGGGGCGGTAGACTTTCTTCGGGGGCGCCCCCCCCCCCCCCAAGAGATGCCTGGAAGAAACTCTGCCCACAATCAACTCAAACATCTTTTTACACTTCGTTTATATCTGTCTCCAGCTTTTTGTTTTCGAATTTCTTTACGGGTATGTGGGTTAGTGGGGTGGGGTTGGTGCTAACTCTATTCTACAACAACTACATCTAATGTGTGAGAGCCATTACGTCATTGCATATAACTAGGTGGGTGAGTGGGTGGAATGACCTAAAACCTTATATTGTCAAAACGCATTGTTGCTTAACTTCCTTTCTTAAAGTACACCCTTTAGCAAACTATGGCGCCAAACTTACCCGCAAAATATATTTTTAATAAGACGTACATAAAATGTACCTTCGCATAATGCCCAAGCAATTGAACCCAAAAATAATGGCGGCGATGAAAGCCCGATTTCTCGTCGCTTTAAAAAAAAATAACGTTTTAATGACGCCTCAGCCTATTTTGTTTTTTGGCTGCGTTTTAAAAAAATAACAATGTTCTAAAAATAGAACAAGCGTAAAGCGTTTGCTACGCGTCTATCTGTTGTTCCGCTGAGAATGTAAAGACCTTGTCTTAGCTCTGTCTGTTTAATGTGTTTTGTAAGGCGTCTTTATGAATATCTTAACACTTAATAATAACAACTGTTTTTTTACGTAGAGTAATGATTAAAAACATGTTTTCTGGCTAGAGAATTTAAATAGAAATCGCCTTAGAAAGGTGTTGCGAAACCTTACTTGTGTATGTGCCTTACTGAAGGTAGAAGTTTTGTTTTACATTTTAAGATTTAGGTTGTTAGTAAATTTCTGTCGCTATTCAAAATTAGATCTTTTGTGAGAGGCAACTTTTTCCGAAATAAACGGGCAGAAATAATTGTTCAGTTGTGTCAATGATGTGCCGATGTTTCAATAATATGCTGATGTTTCAGTGATGTAAAGATGTTTCCGTGATGTAAAGATGTTTCCGAGATGTAAAGATGTTTCAGTGATGTAAAGATGTTTCAGTGAAGTAAAGATGTTTCTGTGGTGTAAAGATGTTACAGTGATGTGCCGATGTTTCAGTGATAAGCCGATGTTTCAGTGATGTAAAGATGTTTCAGTTATATAAAAATGTTTCAGTGATGTAAAGAGTTTCAGTGATGTAAAGATAGTTCAGTGATGTAAAGATGTTTCAGTGATGTAAAGATGATTCAGTGATGTAAAGATGATTCAGTGATGTAAAGACGTTTCAGTGATGTAAAGATGTTTCAGTGGTGTAAAGATGTTTCAGTGATGTAAAGACGTTTCAGTGATGTAAAGATGTTTCAGTGGTGTAAAGATGTTTCAGTGATGTAAAGATGTTTTAGTGATGTAAAGATGTTTCAGTGATGTAAAGATGTTTCAGTGATGTAAAGATGTTTCAGTAATGTAAAGATGTTTTAGTGATGTCAAGATGTTTCAGTGATGTAAAGATGCTTCAGTGATGTAAAGATGTTTCAGTGGTGTAAAGATGTTTCAGTGATGTAAAGATGTTTCAGTGATGTAAAGATGTTTCAGTGATGTAAAGATGTTTCAGTCCGCTGTGTGAAGATGTGTAAATTATGTTCGGATATCTCAGAGAAGTGTACATGTGTAAAAGATGTGGAGATGTGTCAGTCATGTGCAGATGTGTTAATGCTGTGCATGTGTGCCTTTTGTGTGAGGATGTGTCAGTAATGGGCAGATGTGTAAAAGTTGTGGAGATGTGTAATTTGTGTGGAGATGTATCAGGGTATCAATGATATACAAATGTACCAGTGCTAACGCAACGAAATCCACATGTCATCAAGCACTGAGTTTTAAATCAAGACTTCGCGCTGAAGACACCATGATGATTACATCATCAGTTTGATTAAAACATGTTCCCATTTACAGCAGAAGGTTTATGTGATAGACGAAGCAATGTTTGTTTTGTTTTCTAGAACACTGGGATATGATCAGTTTCTGTGGTCGTAACTCTGCTCGTGTAATCGATGCTGTGATCACTATTGAAAATAACACCACGATTAAAAACATATCGATTGGACGTTTTGCCACCATGTGTTTTAAGGTCATAATAGTCTAGCAGTGTTTCAAGGTCATAACAGAATACAAGTTATTACAGTTTTAAAGTCATAAGTTTGAACGACAAAAACTTTGGATGTTAAAATAGTCTGAAACATTTTATTTGAAAGTCTTAACATTTAAATTTCTTAAACAGTTTGAAGGTCGAAACAGACAGATAATCGTGATCGTTATAAATTTTTCATTGTTTGATAGAAGAAAAAGAAAGCTGTGTAGGTACTTGCATTTTAAAATACACGATTTAGAATACATTGACGAACATAGTTTGAAAAGTGGAAAAACAATTCTACCCTTGTCTGTTTTGTCAACTTAGGAATACGGACACCAGAGTAATATTTTTGATAAAGTTGTGAAAAGTAAGGTTTACTTTGCGTGATCAACCTCGATATTTTAGGGTCGAGCGTAGTCATCCAATCTGATTAATTAGATTAATTTAAATCGCCACTTAATTATTGCATTAATATTAAGGTAAATTACACGCAGACATGCGAACGCATCATACACATTACATTATCGATATTAACTTTCTGATAACTATCGATTTCATGATTCTGGTTTGAACACAAGAAGAGAGTAGAAAGAGTATTCTAATATTCATTCTAGAAAATAATTTAATACCTAAAACAAATGTACCGTTCAACATTTGTTTTATAATTTTTTCATCTTTAAGTATTGTTTTTTTTAATCGTATAGGTTATGTTTATAGAAAATATGTGTATGTAAATGTATTAGCCATCTGAGTATGACATAGTACGAATATGCGGCTGTATGACTAAAAAAAAAGTGAACAATTTACCATCATTAAAATGTTAGGTATCACAACTTATTGTTTTACCAGCATTAAAATGTTAGATGTCACAACTTATTGTTTTACCATCATTAAAATGTTGGATGTCACATTTTATTGTTTTACCATTATTAAAATGTTGGGTATCACAACTTATTGTTTTATCATCATTAAAATGTTGGATATCACATTTTATTGTTTTACCATCATTAAAATCTTGGATATCAAAATTTATTGTTTTGCCATCATTAAAATGTTGGATATCACAACTTATTGTTTTACCATCATTAAAATGTTGGGTATCACAACTTATTGTTTTACCATCATTAAAATGTTGGATATCACAATTAATTGTTTTACCATCACTAAAATGTTGGATATCACAACTTATTGTTTTACCATCATTAAAATGTTAGGTATCACAACTTATTGTTTTACCAGCATTAAAATGTTAGATGTCACAACTTATTGTTTTACCATCATTAAAATGTTGGATGTCACATTTTATTGTTTTACCATTATTAAAATGTTGGGTATCACAACTTATTGTTTTATCATCATTAAAATGTTGGATATCACATTTTATTGTTTTACCATCATTAAAATCTTGGATATCAAAATTTATTGTTTTGCCATCATTAAAATGTTGGATATCACAACTTATTGTTTTACCAGCATTAAAATGTTGGATATCAAAATTTATTGTTTTACCATCATTAAAATGTTGGATATCACAACTTATTGTTTTACCAGCATTAAAATGTTGGATATCAAAATTTATTGTTTTACCATCATTAAAATGTTGGATATCACAACTTATTGTTTTACCAGCATTAAAATGTTGGATATCACAACTTATTGTTTTACCATCATTAAAATGTTAGATATCACAACTTATTGTTTTACCATCATTAAAATGTTTGATATCACAAGTTATTGTTTTACCATCTTTAAAATGTTAGATATCACAACTTATTGTTTTACCATCATTAAAATGTTGGATATTACAACTTAGTGTTTTACCATCATTAAAATGTTGGAAATCACAAGTGCAAATGTGTTTCAAGCGGTGGTGCTGCCCCCTTGTACCCACCCGCACGGTGCTGCGTAAATATTTGCTTTGGAGATTTGATTTTAGAAAACGTTGCGTGAGTTGTTTTTTTTTTAAAAGTAGCTTTCCGACCTTCACATTGATAGACGATTGAAGAGATATCAGATTTTAGGGGTTAGGTATAAAGTTTATGGGTTTAGCAGTTTATGATTAGATGTAGTTGTAGCTCAGGTAGTATAAAACGTGTATTAAATTAGGAAGTTACAACTAAAATGCTGTTGATAAATTACGATTAAATTACTAAGTTATAGTTCAAAAGATTTACAGAAACATAAACTGGCTTAGAGGTTATCAAATTTTCATATCTTTTATTTGGAAATGAAATGGAACTAATTCATTAATTAACTAATCGGCTGGTACAATATAGTTTTTAACTCGGCTGGCCTTAAATTCATAGTTATTATTTACACCGTTTGTGAAATAATTACGCAAAGTAACATGTTAATAAAATGAAAAATGACGCGTTTGCAAGTAGCAGATTAACAGTTTGACCTAAATTTCGAGTATGTATTTCGTAATTTTGTGAGCAGGCTTTATGGTTGATTAATCTACACATAGCTCAAATTATTTTTAACTAATGAATTCCTCTTTAAAATAAATTATAAATGTATTTAAAAAGGTGTGTGTGTGGGGGGGGGGGGGGTAGGCTCAAGTATGATGTCATTTCAGGGAAGGCGGTCTGAATTTTAAAAGTATTTGTGACGATGCAAAAGCCTGATAAAAAACACAAAAAAAGAGTGGCGCCATTATTAACTAACCATTAATTCTAAAAGTCCACCCAGCTCTAATGGGTACCTGGCATACTTTGGGGAAAGAAAAGATAGTTGGGAATAGTTGTCACCACACTATCCCTACATAAGCCGAGGTTAAGAAATAAGAAACATGAACTTTATTTCATCTGTCCAATGGATTGGTATGTCTGAATATGAACTTTACTTTTCTAATGCTGAAAGTAGTCAGCTGTATTCTCGTACACTGCCTACAAGATTGCATCATATTTACACCTTGCACCTTAAAGACGGTTCGCCTATGATTCAGCCATGCGTGAAGCGTCTGCCTAAACACAAGCACGCTCGGCTGCCTTGATCAAACAGAAAATCTGATGTTTTGTGTAGGTGGCGCCTCGAGTAACGTAAGATCAAGTTTTGTTGATATTTCATTTGGGGAACCCTTTTTCTATACATCTGCAAACATTATTAAACATATCAATCATAGAAGCATGTAGCCTTGCTGTCTATTAATTGTGGGTGGCGGTAGACTTTTGCTGCCTTTGCGTTTATCAGGTTTTTTGAGGATCCGGGATATTTCAGCAGGCAGGAGACTGTTATCATTTACGCAGGAGTAAATGAACATACAGGCAGAATAATCCAGAGCTACATCCTCAAGGTCGAGGATAGGATGGATGGAACCACATCCCATTGAAACCCCCACAAATGACGGTTATAGTATAGCTATTGACGATGTCAAATTTGTGTTAGGGGCGTAGCTAGGGGGCGGTGGGGTATCAGCCCCGGCCGTCTACTTTAGGGAGCGCCAAACAAGGTAGGAAAAAAAAGATTATGAGCTGCATTAAGGAATATACATAGTCAAACTTAAGTAAATAAATTAATTCGGCCTAACGTACTTACGTCAGTTTTCTGCATGAATTCTGCGGCACCAAATAAAATCCGATATGGAAAGTGACTGGCAGCGATAGCCCTCAACCTTTCCAAATAGGTGTGGGAGGGGGGGGGGAGGGGGCTTTTCGACAACGTGAATAACAGTTACTATCAAAGAGGTGGAAAAGATAGTTCACCCCGGGCACATGAATGGGTCGATGGTTCGTGTTGCTTGTAATTCTTTTAAAATATGTGAATGTAATTTTTAAAAACCTTTACTTTATCGAAAATCGTTAAAGAATTCGTAAATGTATTTTTATAACCTACCTAAAATACTAGAAAAGACGAAAAGGAAAAAAAATCGAACAGGTGGGCGGTGGTTTTATGTTTTCGAAAGAACTGACGTAAGAGTATTGACACAGATTTATTTTGAGAGGGTTTGTGGGCATGTGTTTGTTTTGATTTCAGTTTCAAGTCAATAGACTGTTCACCGCTTTACCTGCATATGTTAAAAATCCAATGAGATTATCTAAAATTTTAGTCGATTTAACATCAAATGCATGCCTCTGGTTTACGCAAAGTAATGAAAAATGGGCATCACAAATTGATTTCATGCGGGATTTTTTTTCTTGGGGGGGAGGGGTTTGGGGATTTATTGTTAATACCTTTCTGCCCTTGCCAAATATTAGTTCGTTATTTTGAAATAAGAAAATATGCCTTGGATTACAAAGTGTAAATATTTTCTTTCATAATTTATATTTTCAAAATAATCTTTTTCAGTACCAATTAAAAAAAAAAGAAAATATCCCTTTTCAAACCTGACGGTCTATAGGGCAAGTGACCTCGGCATATGAAGAGATAGTGCCGCCTTTGCTTTCCTTAACGTGAGTTAGGTACCCATCAGAGTTGGGTGGACTCAGGGACGGTCTACCTACTTGAACCTGGATCCAGCTCTCTACCGCTAGACCACCCCGTCCCCCTCTCATAACCAATTAGAAGTAAGTATTCTCTTAAAGAGTCATCGGTACATAACTAGCGAATCAAACAGACTTGTCAATTCATTGGGTAACAAATAATTGCAGCTGATTCATTGCCAGGAGAGCCAAGACAAAGTTTTACAGCTCAGTCGTCATTTTGACAAGACAGCAGCTGCTGTACAGCTCAGTCGTCGTTTTGACAAGACAGCAGCTGTTGTACAGCTCAGCAGGCAGATCGTGGTTCAAGTTCGCACCGTTTCTTGGTGCGCAAAGGTTGAGCTATTTTTAGAAGACGTATTTGTTTGAACTTTCTTTCGACGTAAGAAGATCGATAGCGTGTCTGTGTGATCGTTGGTTGGCGAATGGGAAATATATCCGGATCAATCATTAGTCCTCATTTCTTTACGTATAACTAGGATAGTTGGTGAGAAGATTATAGTCAGGATTAGGGTTATGGTGGATTAGGTTGGTTATGGGTGGCTAACTACTTTAAATATCTCGCGTGAAGATATTGTAAGGTTCTAGACTAAATGTGAAATATCGGTTCAAGTCAGTGGAACGGCGTAACCTAGCGTTAGAAAGCCAGACTGCTAACCCGTAAGTTTCAAGTTCGAATCCTGGTTCAAGTCAGCAGACCGTCCCTGAGTCCACTCATCTCTGATGGGTAGCTAACTCATGTTAGAGAAAGTAAAGGCGGCTGGACATCGTGCTGACCACATTGTCCCTTCGTATACCAAGGTCAAGGAACATATGAACTCTACTTTGCCAAATGTATCGCTTGGTCTAAAGAGGAATCTTTATTTTACTTTACATTAACTTTAAAGGCGGATCGGCATAAAACTGATCAAACTGTAAATTTAACATGCTGTATTCACAGAAGCAGTTGAACTCTACTTTGTCTTCCCCAACAAACAGCAGGTCCTAAAAATACCTTCAATTTACATTAAGTGTAGAAAATTGTAAAATTCAAAAATCTGGGTCACAAATTATTCAGTCTTTCTGTCGCCTCTCTTGTCAAAACTCCACAGTAAACAGTCCAGCACGGTGGTTCTTAACCTGGGTGCAATCGAACCCAAGAGGTTCAGTACGTCAAGGGTTCGATGGAGGTCAAGACACACCTGATTTATATTTTTTCCTTTGGATTTTGTCAGTGCGCAAGATAGAATTACTGAGGGGTTCGATGAAGGCGTATATGACGATGGTAAGTTCGGTACCCCCAAAAAGTTTTAGAACTACTGGTCTAGCGTATCAACTCTTATATCCGTTACATATATTTAATCAGAGGCGTAGCGAGAGGGGGGGGAAGGGGGACATACGTCCCCGGGCGCCGACCTTAGGGGGGGGGGAGCGTAAAAATGGGTTGGAAAAAAAAATTGAAAGTTCGAGGGGGGGGTGCAAATCGAAAGTTTGAGGGGGGGGGGGGGGGTCGTTCAAATCAAAAGTTCGAAGTTCGAGGGGGGGGGGAACAAATCGAAAGTTTGTCCCCGGGTGCCGGGAAGGGTCGCTTCGCCTCTGTATTTAATGTCGTTCCCATGATGCTGTTTCCAGGTCTATTACATCCCATCTTTACCCGGAAATGTACGCAATACCCTGCTTGTGATTTGACTGGTTTAAATGATCTACATAATTTAGAATAATAATAGAAAAAAAAGTATTTGTAGTGTTTAAAAATATGGACTATATATTCGCCGAGGTTTGATTTCTGCACGTTATCGTTATTTTTTAATCAACACGTGGGTTTTTATTTTGTGCTGGTAAAAAACGCGATGAAGAAAATACATTATGGTATTGATGCCTTTTTTTGTAAGTATCGTTGTTAAAGTCTGGGTTATAGTTAACGTTAAGACTGAGAATCGCGGCTAACATAAGGTTTAGAGAAAAGGGCGATGTAAATGTTGAGTGAGCGATATCACTAAGATGTATCGAACACGCCCGTCCAACGTTTTGATAAGAATATCTTGCTTATGCCAATACATATGCAAATGGAATCGATCTTTATCAAAGAGGGTTGAGGCGATACCATCAGCAGCAGCTTGGACGGGCGATTATGACGCAACTTAATTAGCACATAGATCACTCTTTGATCCCTTTTACACATACGACTATCCGGTCGTCGCCTGACGTCATCGATTTGTGAGCTCATGTTTTTTAACCTACTTTCTTGATGCATTTTGGTGGGAATTGGGTAGATTTGTTGTAGAGTGTACCGTAGTATACTTAACCACATACGTTCCATGGGGGGGGGGGGGGGTGAAACATGCGTTTAAATTACAACAAACTAAAAATAAAACGGTCAAGAAAAAACTAATTCGTCTTCACTAAAGGGTTTTTATTAGTGATAGTTATAGCTACGCTTGTTGATATGGTAACTGTAAACACAAAGTATACTTATCTTCCCTATCGAACCTGAAGGTCCATGGGGCAAGTGAAGTAGAGTTCGCCTGTTTCTGTGAACCCGGTATTTGAAAGGATAGTGTAATCAGCACAATGTCCAGCTGCCTTTATTTACCCTAAGTTGAGTACGGTACCTATCAGAGCTGGGTGGAATCAAGTACGTTCTATATACTTGAACTCGGATTCATATTCCATATTTTCGGGTTTTTCAGTCTTTGATTTTAAATATCTCACTTACATAGTATATATTTTCTAACCATAATGTTTATTTCTGGGACGGCATGACCTAGCAGTAGAGTGCTAAACTGAAAGTCTTGAGTTCGAATCCGGATTCAAGTAAGTATAATCCTTATTTCTTATTATACAACCAACCAACTAACTCTAATGCGGGTATACTACACTCCAACCTTAAACTTGTTCTACTTTGTTATACTGGTAATTGTACACAGACCAACAAACAAAATATAAGCATACACATAACCCTTGTATATGAAGTTATAACAGTTATCAATCAAAATGTCCTTAATCCTACAAAGAAAATGTCGTCTTCAATCTTATTTTCATTAACCAACCATGCAACACTATCACACTATCAACATTAATGTCACTATAGAACCCTTCAGCTTATTTCACATCACCAACCCTATCCTCTTAAAAGAACTTTCTACGCAAATGTTACACCACCAACCTCAAATTTGAGTCAACAAACCCACACTACTAATGATGGTATACAAAATGCCAACCCTAATATCAAACAACCACCCGCCAACCCTCAAATGCTCTCTCACCTTACCTGCGCGGGATGTTGGCGCCCTAACGACCCGATAACTGACTACTGGGGGTGGCTATTTTTACCCGCACGTGCAGTGTGAGTACATCTCTCGTGAAATTTATTTACTCTGAGCCACCGCCCGGGGGTAAGTTTCAAGTTTTGTTGGTGGGTTACCCCGTCGGAGAGACAGCAGCAACGAAATTCTACACGGGCGAACTCTCAAACTTGTTTTAAAATAAAGACTGGGTAAGAATAGGTGACGTTCGTGTGGTGTGCTTTTGGTAATAGTAACACAAACACATAATTATTAGTACCATGTTTTGTTTAAAATTTCTAAATCGAAAGCCAATGCAATGAAAATGAATAATCCAAGTACGAAATTTCGAGTCATTTCGAAGAATTCTTTATACTATATTGAAAAATAAAGCCTAAAGCCATTAACTCAACAAATTAACAGGTTGTATTTTTATATTACTGGATACTCGATTTTTGGTGGATGAAAGGGGAGGTATCTTATAATGTTTTTAATGAAAAAAAATAAAGAGATCTAGTTATGGTACACAGTGGTAACCAACTGTCCCCAGTGGTAACCCATCTTTCTTGTGCTAGTTTCTCCAACTGTCCCCAGTGGTAACCCATCTTTCTTGTGCTAGTTTCTCCAACTGTCCCCAGTGGTAACCCATCTTTCTTGTGCTAGTTTCTCCACCTATCCCCAGTGGTAACCCATCTTTCTTGTGCTAGTTTCTCCACCTATCCCCAGTGGTAACTCATCTTTCTTGTGCTAGTTTCTCCAACTGTCCCCAGTGGTAACCCATCTTTCTTGTGTTAGTTTCTCCAACTGTCCCCAGTGGTAACCCATCTTTCTTGTGTTAGTTTCTCCAACTGTCCCTAGTGGTAACCCTTCTTCCTGTGCTTTCTTATCCCTATGGCTGACTTATCAATTTGTAGTTTTTAAACATCGTCATAATAGCAATATATTGAAAGTAAAAAAAATGAAACGGCACGTATTGAAAATGTGCACTATACACACAACTACAAATCTTACGTTCGCAGCTTCAATTGAACCAGGTGAAATTTCGAGTGGGTACTCGACTCTTTATTTGAACAGGTGTTGCGTGTTCAAGTATTTCAAGAAGCAGTTGTTTCATTTTCACTGATTGTTTTTTTTTCTGTCTAAGCCTTTTCTTTCAAGTCTAATTTTTAGACTTTAATTTTAATCTACACATAATCTCCATGCTTTTCTGGAAAATACACACTCTCAAGGTAAAGAACAAGGCAGAGGCGTTTACATTGTAGGAACAATCATTCATCAGTTAGAGCAGAGATCTCCAAACTTTTCAGCTCGAGGGCCGCATTAACTATCAAATATCAGTTCGGGGCCAGAGTTTCTTTCATGCATCTCTTTGGGGTGGTGTCACAGTGCCCCCACACCCAACGAAATATAATGTATATAGAAATATATACACATTTTAAATGCCCCCCCCCCCCCCAGGAGAAAAAGTCTGAAAGAAAACACTGTCAAAAAACCCACCCGCCATGTTTTGAACTTGTTTCTAAGGAGGAAGTCATTTGCTTGCAATTCATTGACCTCCATCTGCAGTTCATCTGGGCAAATGGTTACATTTACTTCAAATGGGTTTTGAAACTGTATCACTTCTTCTGCATTTGAATCCAAGTCAGGAAACCGCACTGAAACTGTAGCTGGACGTCTTTGATGATCTCACAAGCAAATGATGTAAGGAACTCAGCTGTTGCTTCAGTCATGAAGACCATGCACAGCTGAAAGTGCGTCAAGTTGTTGCCCTGTATTGTTCCAAAAACATGGAACAGCTGTCCAGCGACCCATCCATTGCAATTAAAAAATTGCGAAATTTGTTAGCAGTTTTCACTGTTTGAGTGACAATGTTTTCATCAATGTCTGCAACACGGAGGGCAATGTTATTTGCACCAAAGCTACATTTTCAAATTGTTTTGAATTTTCTGGGCAAAGTTCCTCACCCAACTATAACAAACATTTTTTTCCGTGAACAAAAAAGTCTCCGCGGGCCGGATGAGAGGACCTCGCGGGCCGCATTCGGCCCGCGGGCCGTAGTTTGGAGACCCCTGAGTTAGAGCTACATTGTGGATGGGTAGGGCTTAGTAAGATCTCAACTCGCATTTTTTATTGACGCCTTTCTCAATAGTGAACAAAGCGACCGGTAAGGGTAAAAAAAACTAGAAGCTGTACAACATTAAACGAAAATATTATTAGCAAAGCGACAGCCTGTAATACAGGTAAGTTAAAAAAAACATCAGGAAAAAAGGAAATGCTTATCTTCACAGAGAAAAGCGAGTTCTAAAGCTATTCGAGTTATGAATTTATGAATACGTGCACGGGTAGTTAAGCCTGCTTGAATGTTACTCACGCGTGCATGCTCACCTGCTCACACAGATAGATACACGTGATCAGCGACCGACGCCCACGGCACTGCTCGAATGAATTAAGGGGATACAACCCAGGGTGCAGTAGGAATGTTAGGTAGAGTTGTCCTGAATACCGCAATATGCTGAGGCTACGTGCTTAAAATGGTTGTGTTGATGCTATGGTGTTACTAGTGCACGAAACGATGAATGTTGTTAATGGTGTACAAAAGACCAATGTTGTTGTTAATGGTGTACAAAAGACCAATGTTGTTCAAGTTGTACCAAAAGACCAATGTTGTTGTTACTGGTCTAACAAAAGGCAATGTTTGTGTTAATTGTGCACAAAAAAGACAAATGCTGTTGTTACTGATTTACAGAAAGCACAGTCCAAGTATACATATTCTCTTTCCTTTATTGTCTGCCAAAACCAAAAATTTTATGGACACTAGCTTTGACCTGTAGTCGCGAATATATTGACACATTAAAGAACAAGAACGTTGACGCTTATTTAAATCTCATTCCTGGAGTGACGTATTTTGTTCTCGCCGCGTATTTCACTCCAAAATAAAGCTACCACTTGTGTGAATCTACTTGCCGTAACTAGACACTACTTCAACAATTATACTCAGGAAATTAATCCAATTAAACAATCTGAAAACGAAAGTAGAAATTTCAGCTCTTTAAGTAAAGTTAACATGATCAGGTTAGAAAATTAGTTCTTATAGGGCTGGTAAGTAGGTCACCAACCAGTTCTACGGCTCAATAAAACCTGCATGAGCCATAGAACGTATTGTTGACCTACTTACCTGCCCTATACTCTCTGGTGGAGTAGAACAGAGTGCTATGGCTACCATAAAATACAAGATTTCCAATCTCGACTTGTCATGTTTTAAAGTATTAAGTAGGTTACATGCGCCTTTACAAAACTTACCTAGTTACTTTTTGCGTACAACAATCATGTCTAGTTTACGGTGTGTACATCGAATAACCCAATCTGTGTACATGTATGTTGTTTACGGGTTATGATATATCCTATTTTAAATGTCAAATCCTCAAGTCGCAACATTTTTCATGCGAGAATTAGAAAATTTAACGCTTTAATTTTTCGCTGAGATATTTTTGACAGGGTGAGATACTTGTATCGTGCGGTGAGGTATGTGTTGTGGCGGGAGGATATTCGGTTATGACAGGATGGGATAAATCATGGGAAATGGGAGATTATCAGACAGCCTCGTGTTACGTCAGGATATCTAAGGGGGACAACTTGTTTTCTTGGCTGCTTGATTTGGTGTTAAACGTAACGCTATAGTGGATGCTAAACATGACGCTGGTTGTAAAGCTAAACCTGTGCTAGATGTTAAACCTTGTGCTAGATGTGAAGTAAAGCTAAAGCTGATGCTCAACATTGGTAATACATATAAAGCTAATCCTGATGTTTGATTTGATGGACGGTGTAGAGCCAACTCGTACTAATCAGACAGCTAAATGCAAAAGCTAAGCCTGATGCTAAGCCTAACGCAAACTATAAAGCTAAGCATGTTTCTAAACCTATGTAACATAAAGAAAAAAGTATAACTCTTTAAACCCGTACAGTCTGTGATATAATCTTATGAATGAAAACAGATTCTAAACCTACAAACATCAATAAATTTGCACCCCCCCCCCCCTCAAAGTTTCGATATGCACCCTTCCCCCCCCCCCCCCACCCTCAAAGTTTCGATTTGCACCCCTCCCACCTCAAACTTTCGATTTGCATCCCCCCTCAAATTTTTCTCTATATATTTTGCTATTTTTTTTCCTTGGTGTCACCCGGTGCGGACCGCACCCCCCCCCACCCCCCTCCCCTCGCTACGCCTCTGTGTAGCCTGAACTGAGATACAGAAGGTACACGAGACTCACACTGACCATACAAACAATATTGAACTCGAGATATAGAAACAAACGGATAAGTCCCACTCACGGCCATCACATTGATGCAGAACAGATGGAAACTAAGCTCCACTGTGGTGGACCCCTGTAATGGACCACAGATGGACAAAACGTTCCACTCTTGAGGACCACAGAGGAAATATATGGCCCACTGTGATGGACCATAGAGTAACTGTATGGCAAACGGGACCACAGTGACTATATAACCCAATGTGATGGGTCTCAAGGGCTTTATGACCCGCTCTAATGGACCACCGAGGGACTGTATGGCCCACTGAGATTGACCACAAGTTGGCTCTTTAACCCACAATTATAGACTACTTTGGGTCTATATAGATCACAATTTTATAAAAGGCTACAATGAATGTTTATTGACAAAATGTAATGCATTACTGAAACGTATACCCTAATGTAGCATAAAATTATAGAAACTGAGAAGATCACAGGCATCAAACACTGCCTTATTAGACTACAGACTGTATATGCTGGTGACTGTGATTAACGCAACTTATGCTTCAAATAAGTCTTGAAAGCCTATAGGGCTTGTAAGTCTCGGTCTCTCTTGCTTCAAATTCAAAATCTTGTTAGCCAGAGAGATATTTAAACTTTCTAATTGAATTAATTTTTGTAAACATTATTTCCATTGATAACAAAAAAAGGCGGCTATTTGTTTTTAGGCTTCACTTCAAGAATTTAAGAAAGACGATGCGAATTTGGTGACCTGCTTAAACGCTCTATTGATAACCACTGTTATGCACCAAATAAAACCTACTTCCATATACCTAGCTCTTCTGTAGTTTTACACTGTAATTGATGCTGAGGTTATCACAACTGTATGTAGATTTTACCCTAAATGTATGCGGTATTTTCTCTGGATTTAATAGAAGCACAATTTAGATCCAAAACTCCCTTCCCATTATTAGACCTAGATTTAGGTCAAAAATATGGGTTACAGAAATAATTTTGGTGGAAATAAGATGGCTAAATGGCGAGCTTAAAAAAAAGATAATTTATTCTAATAACGTTAATTATGTTAATTGGTAGAAAATTGCCCAATTAAGCAAATGTTGGGGTTGGAGGTGTCTTTATCTGGTATGAGTTGCAAGATAAACTAAAGCGGAGTCAGCTGTTTGTGAATCGACAGGTTGTTTCATTACAGGATTCTCGCTCGAGGAAATGTGCACACATGCTGCGCACAAGATAGTGCGCACACATGCCGTGTTCTAAATATAGGCGTCAGAGAGACATTGAATGCCAGTAGCGTCACAAAGCTGGTTTAGGGTGTGCGGACCAGGTGACACCAAACTTTGTGACGCCGCTGTTAAATTCAGCTGTATTTAATCACATAGACAAATTAGTTATAAAACAACAACAAAATTAATAGAGTAATCAAGTAATTGGTCTAGTCATGCTTTAACGTGTACTGCATTTCTTTTAGGTTAAATCTATGAGCTAATAACAAGACATTCTTTTGTAATTCCAGGGAGAGGGGGTGGTCTCTTGCTTCATAATAAGTCTATAAAGCATACATAACATGCTACTTAAATTTGTCACTGTACCTAACTTAACACTAGCGCTTTGCTCACCAAAATGTAACGCCTCCCACTGTGGGTCTAATAATTCAAATTTGTATATCGTTTTACTGTAAGAATTCAATATTTTCAAACATTTACTATTAGAATTCAATGTTTTCAAACGTTTTACTATGGGAATTCAATATTTTCAAACGTTTACTATAAGAATTCAATGTTTTCAAACGTTCACTATAAGAATTCAATGTTTTAAAAAGTTTTTCTATTAGAATTCAATGCTTTCAAACGTTTTATTATAGAATTCAATGTTCTAAAACTTGTTACTATAGCTAAATCATTAGACTCATGAATTATTTAATTACCGTTAAACATTTATTTTTAATATTCGCACGCATCAATAGCCGCGGTGTATGTTAGTTAATATGTGTGCACTTGTTAGAGCCGAAATATGCCACCTTTGTGTAGACCAGTTGTCCATACTTTGATGTTTTTTATTGTTTGAGAAATAATAGGGTTTTACAATACAACTCAGTGCATATCGCGAACTTTTACTGCTTCGGGATAAAAGGGGCATTACCGTACTGCTTCAGGGAAAAAGGGGCATTACCGTACTGTTTCAGGAAAAAAGGGGCATTACCGTACTGCTTCAGGAAATGTGGGATGTACCGCACAGCTTTAAAAAAAAGTGGTTTTTAACTTTGGTTCGATCGAACCCCAGGGGTTCGTTCAGTCAGTCACAAGGGTTCGGCGGTCATGACATACACCCGACTCGTATGATTCACGATCGCATTTTGTCAATGCTGAAGATAGAACTATTAACAAGGGTTCCACGAATGCACATATAAAATTGGTGGGGTTCGGTACTTCGAAAAAAGGTTAAGAACCACAGGTTTGATATAAATAGCCACTCTTTACTGATTTAGATCTACGGGGGGCGCTACAATACAGGTTAGTATAAAAAGCCAATGTTTATGAAAAAGAATAAGTGGGCAATACGGTACAGCTTAAAATAAATAACCAATTGTAACTGCATCGTAAACACAGGGGGAACAAGGTAGACATTTTAGAACAGCAGTAAGAATAATGGAAAAAATCAGTGCTTACCCTGACGTTAAAGAATACTAAAGGATGGAATTTATTTACATCCATAAAACCTTACAATAAATAGGACAATGAACTCGGATGTTTAATTTTAAAGACAAAGTTGGATTTTTATTTCTTATTTTGTTATTTAAACAGTACTTCTACAAGTAAGAGGAAAAGTTGATTTTATATAAATCACTTTTAATCGTGGGAACAAGGTTATACACACACACACACACAAACATATATATATATATATATATATATATATATATATATATATATATATATATATATATATATATATATATATATATATATATATATATATATATCGTACCTGTGACTGAGGTTTCATTGATTATAATTTCGCAAATATGTGTGTTTGGTATTACCATTAGCGAGGTTGTGGCCCGTCTTAACGTCTCTGGGTACTCATTAAGTTGGTCAAAGTTAGAGTCAGATGTTTGGGTTAGAAAATAAACCGTGTTATAAAAACATGCAAGAAGAAGTGGGTATGTCTGTTCCATGAATTATTTGACTTTCTTAATTTTTAAAAAGTCAACTGTCGAAAAAGTACAGGAATTAGAATGCTGAAGTATTTGCATCATGCAAAGCTGGTAAAATTCTGACTTTCTATCGGACAGAAAAGTTAAATAAATAACTTTGTTTTAAAAAAGATAATGATTTGAATAATTGTCTGTTTTTATTTATTTATACAACTGTTTTCTATTTAGTTAATTAAAAATTAATTTTTTTATCTTAATTAACATTTGTTTAAGACCTTTCAAGCAGTCCTAATTTTGCCAATCAGAGATTCGATAACATAGCGTGTGATTAGGCGTGCCATCGACTAGAAAGAAAAACAAGCTACATTGAAGAAAGTACACCAACAACAAAGACGATCAGACGATTGTTTCAACCAAACCGACCTTCATTATCGACGTTAATTACCGCACACATCACGCACGCGCGCTCACCGCTCACGGTCGTATGCCCGGGTGTTGAAGACAGCGCTTATTGAACAGCGGTTGATGCAGACCCAGGTGGCGCTACACCGTGCTGCGCCTACTTTATGGCTGCAGTCCAAACACCCCCCGGGGTAAAAAAAAAAAGCTACATAGCTGAATTGATTGGAAGCGACACTTGGGAATTCTGTCCAAGTCACTCATGTACAGTATGCATGGATTGAAGTAGAACTCAAACCAAATTTAGCGTTACAAATCTTACACGTTAGGATTTTGGTTAACTGGTTTGTGGTGTTTGTTATCGCAACATTGCATTTTACAGGCAGTATTTTGTATGTGTATATTATATGTATATATATATATATATATATATATATATATATATATATATATATATATATATATATATATATATATATATATATATATATATGTATGTATACATATATATATATATATATTATACATTTATAAATTATATAGATAGGCCAATAGGTGTATATATATATATATATATATATATATATATATATATATATATATATATATATATATATATATATATATATATGGACATTACATAAAGCAAACATTACGTATTTCTAATATTCATGTCATTTTATCATGTAGGTCAGTCTATGAGTACTGCTACACAATTTATGAGGAACTGACCTTTCTCACACTCTATTTCACGGGAGTTTGTACTCAACCGTATTTGATACGTTACATCTCTCTCTCTCTCTCTTTCCTAACCCAACATGCGCACACCATTGTAGAAATTATCATATTTGTATAACTGTATAACATATGTTTTCCATCACTGTAGTATCGGCTATCGGTTTATTTTTTTATTGTAGTACTGTTTGTATTCTCTTTGAACTAAAACAATAGGGTTTCAAACTTAAACAGAAAAATAAAAAACTATTAACATGCGGATGTTTCGGTTTAAATTTGGTACGTGGTAATTAAGTGTTGGGCTTTTATTTTAATTGTAGAAAACAATTGTTAAAATAGTTTTATAGAACAATAGTCGGTAGAGCATACAAATGCTAACCCCAAAGTCTCGAGTTCGGATTCCATACTTGAGACCTTACAACATCTCTGAGTCCACTCAGCTTCTATTGGGTACCTGATTCACGTTAGGGGAAGTTAAGGCGGCTGTGCTCAGTGCTGACCCTACTATCCCTTTATACAAAGAGGCCGCGGAATCAGTTAAACTTTTCTTCATCTACCCTATACACTATTTTAAAAATAGTATATTTAAAAGAAAAAAAAAGTAATATTCAACTACAATACAAACACTAGAAAACAAAATGGTTTTCAGTTCAGCAATGCTCCGAATTCGATGGGGGTCAGGGACGGTAAACTTATCGAGGCTGTGTCCCACTTTAACCCTTGAAATAGCATGAACTACCTGCCGGTTGCCAGATAAACTTTAAAATGTTAACGCTAAATGGCAACCCATGATAACTCGTTAAAGCTTCCGTGGTTCATACACAATTCTTGAACATGAACTTGTACATACTATTGTGTTGAGATTAAATACACACACACAATATATATATATATATATATATATATATATATATATATATATATATATATATATATATATATATATATATATATATATATATATATTATATTGCTTTTCTGTGCCCATTATATACAAATCTATGAGGTTTTTTTAGATTAAATACACACAATATATATATATATATATATATATATATATATATATATATATATATATATATATATATATATATATATATATATATTGTGTCCATTGTGTCCTTCTGTGCCCAATATATACAGCAGGTATAAATGAATCTATGAGCTAAAAGCATTATTAAAACAAGGCAGAAACGTGCATGAGACACTTGACAATAAGAGCTAATTTACTAAGTCACGTGACACGTCAAATCTAAAAATACTTACCTCACTTTTATACATCCAACAGTTTCTCTGCCTGATTTAGGTGCCGCTTTGTGTTTCGAACACAATCCTTGAAATCCCCTTTGTTTCGCTAATTCCCCCGACGTTAAGGAGATCTGGTTTAACTCCAGAAGATTGAAAGATCAGGTGCGGAATTCGCGCGAATTCCTGCTCAGATGGATGAAATTGCAGATGCGTAGCAGACGAGTGCAGAAGGAAATGGGCTCAGTAATTTAAGAATTAACATAATCCTAATCCACAGTGAGAACTCCTAATCCGCGCTCAATTCCAGTATTCCATTTTTCTTAAAGTATGTCAATTTCAGTTGCTGTTGTTTATTTTTCTTTAAAAAACGCTTAAAACTTTTAAAAGTAGCTAAAGAATTTTAAAATATAAAATTTATTTCAATTTAACTAAGATTTATCGTATTTTCTTTAAATATTAATGAAAATTAAAATTATAGATGGCTTTGTAAGACTAAAACGAAAACAAGCGCTGGTTTAAAATTGTGTGGATGTTTCCTTCACATGAAAACACAACAAGGAATCAACAGCGCAGTAGTTTAAGTTGCATTTAGTCCAAGACTTTACTGCTACACACGGCTGGTGTGTTAAAAAAAAAAGACTTTACTGCGAGACATGGCTGGTGTGTTGTTAAAAAAACACAGACTTTACTGATACACACGGCTGGTGTGTTAAAAAACCCAGACTTTACTGATACACACGGCTGGTGTGTTAAAAAACACAGACTTTTCTGCGAGACACGGATGGTGTTTTGTTAAAAAATACAGACTTCACTGCGAGACACGGGTGGTGTTTTGTTAAAAAAAAACAGACTTTACTGCTACACATGGCTGGTGTGTTGTTAAAAAAACAGACTTTACTGCTTCACACGGCTGGTGTGTTAAAAAACACAGACTTTACTGCGAGACATGCTTGGTGTGTTGTTAAAAAAAACAGACTTTACTGATACACAAGGCTGGTGTGTTGTGTAACCCACAAACGCAAAGAGTAAAGAAACGTAAAGTAAAAACCAAAAAAACAACACATTCACCTTTGGCTGAACGCAAAGAGGGATAGAAAAAAAACAAAAATACCTAAAGAGAACTGGCAATAAATAGCATACAGGAAAAGACGGGATGAGTGTGTGGGTGGGGGGGGGGGGGGTCGATAGTGAAGAAATACTGAATTATTGTCGAACACCATGTTATCGGGTTGTAGTTTGACGTTGCTAGAGTGAGCACTAGATCTAGTATAGAAAGACTGCACCCTTGTGGAACACACGGTGAGTGGGTTTAGATAGGACACGCTCGAGTGGGCACCACCAGGTGCTTCGCCAGTCAATGACCACCTGTTGGGGAGGACTGTGACGTAATCTACACTACACCAACTCCCTCCCCCCCCCCCCCGAGTAAATACCTGACGAGGGTATGATAACCACTAACATATTTCTCTAAGTGTTTATCGTAAGATTTCAGGCACTTGATTTATTGTTGGTTTTATTCACGAAAGTGATAGCACACACAAGACCTCATATATAACGTTATTTTGTATATAATACTTTAGCTATCGTATATACATATGTACGTATTTGAAGAAAGATAGATTATATATAATACTATATGCATATAAAACATGTCTATACACACCTATTTATATACATGTATAGAATGAAAGAGAGAAAGAGAGAAAGGGGGGATGGAGAGACAGATAGAACACACTCATCCACACAGACACACAGACACACACACATATATATATATATATATATATATATATATATATATATATATATATATATATATATATATATATATATATATATATATATATATATATATGTATGTATATAAGCCTATAAATGAGTGTGTGTATACATATACATCTATATATACATATATATATATATAAACATATGTATGTATATACATATACATACATATGTATAGGCCTATATCTATATATTATATATATAATTATATTTATATATATAAAAATATATATATTATATATATATATATATATATATATATATATATATATATATATATATATATATATATAAATGAAAGCAATGCATATTCATCCGAAAGTAATATACTATGCCTGGATGCATTGTTTTAAAGGCAATAGTAAAGTGATTGTATTACCGACAGATGAATAGATATCCATCAAATGAATGAGACATTGAGTGGGGGTAACATCTGTGCTATTGCGAGCAATGTTGCCATTTCGCAACACAGAGATAGAGATAAGCGTATATTAGATTTCTCGTCCCAGCTTTTTGTATTTGTGTGCAGACTCTACCCTCCTCTGAGGCTCGGAGTGTGAAGACTGGCGATCTTTCACAAGATAGACGAGTAATTAAAGTAGAGAGTTCTCATTAGTTATGGGTTTTTAATTTGATATTCCTCTTGAACGATACAACGTTTACAGCAGAATGAGACAGCTATATACAAAATTAGCTACGCATATATATATATATATATATATATATATATATATATATATATATATATATATATATATATATATATATATATATATATATATATATATATATATATATATATATATATATATATATATATATATATAAACTCTATAATAGTTTAAAATTATTAATGTGTATTTTCCAAAAACAAATATCGATAAAAATTTAAAATTTAATAATTGAGTTTTTTTCCAAGAAAACTAAAACGTCTTATTTAAAGTGATTTGGTATTATTATTATATCGCGACTTGTAGAGTTAGCAGTCATACCCTCTTCTGCCCCACAACTTCATTAGATCAACTCTTTAAGAGAAATTCGTTTAAAGTTTTATGCGATTTCGTCAAAGAAAAAACGTGATGAAAATCGGACGCTCATAGGTGTATTCTCATCGGAAAGTGCGAAATGTTATTTTTTAAAAAGGCAACAGAATAACATAATTATACTGTACCAGAGTCCACAGAGGTGGATTTATTTTAGTGATAGAGTGCTCGACTTCTAGCCCAAAGGTTTCGAGTTCAGATCTCGGTTCACACTTGTGACTGTGGGACGTCCCTGAGTCCACCCAGCTATAATTGGTACCTGACTTACGTTGGGGAAAATAAAAGCGGCTGGGCTTAGTACATACTACAACATTATTTTATAAACACCATGAATCGCTAGATCTCAATGGGGATCATCACTGACGAGAGACCACAAGTTCTGTACCTTCTAATGACTGTCGGTATGTTTGTAACAACTCCAGCTTTAAACCCACTTACAACATATTTACAAAACTAACCAAATCTCTCTCTCAATCAAACACAGAAAACAACAAAACAACCAAGACAACAGATTGAATGCCAGCCGTAAATTGACACCACAGAAAATAAAAACTACGTGTATCAGACTTCAACGAAGCATTGAAACGGAATATAATTGTGTTTTGTTGATTTGAATTTGATACTTTGTAAAGAAACTACATACGCTTGTATTTAACATTACACGAAAGTCTGTTGGGTAGGCTAGATATTTATTCATCTTTTGTATGAACCATTTTTTTCTTGTTGCTATATTTGCATTCTGTATTTGAAACGTCAAGCCCGGTACTCATTATTTTAACGATTTTATAATATAACAACTGGTGTTTTCATTTATTGTTTTCAAAAGAATATATAATTTCCCTTTTAATAGGCTAGATTACACCTATTTCTGCATCTACCCCCCACCCCTCCACTCTCACAAAATTTACACCTGTTTGTACCACCGTTCCCCCTCCTCGCAGTACGTTTTGTAGCTCAATAAAGTCGATAAACGATTTAATCCTGCGGATTAGGATTACCGTGGGATTAAATTACTTAAAGCATGAGTAGAGCAGGCAGAAATGTATATTTTTGTGCAATTTTCACAGTAGAGCTGCTACAAGCACACAGCATGTCACAACACATGCATTTTACAACAACAAAAACACTTTACAGCACACAGTGCATTGCTGCACACAACATGTCACAGCACACAACAATTACAATACAAAGCACATTACATGACACAAAAACGTAACAGCAAATGTCAAGTTACAGCACACTAAAACAACACATTAAAACATTACAGCACACTAAAACATTACAGCACACTAAAATATTACAGCACACTAATACAACACACTAAAATATTACAGCACACTAAAATATTACAGCACACTAAAATATTACAGCACACTAAAATATTACAGCACACTAAAATATTACAACACACTAAAACACCACAGCACAATAAAACATTGCAGCACACTGAAATATCACAGCACACTAAAACAGAACACTAAAACATTAGAGCACACTAAAACATTACAACACACTAAAATAGCACACTAAAACATTGCAGCACAATAAAATAGCAAACTAAAACATTACATAACACTAAAACATTACAGCACACTAAAACAGCACATTAAGATATTACAGCACTGTACAACATTACAACACACAAAAGCATTACAGCACACTAAAATATTACAACTCACTAAAACAACACACTAAAACATTACAGCACACTAAAACATCACACAATATGTTACAGCACATTACACACCTCATAACATGACACAGCACACAACACATTGCTCCATGTAAACTTATAGTTTTATTATTAAATACTGCTCTAACAGTTTACTTGAATCCTTCATACCTATAACCAGCAGTTTGAACTTTAGGGGTCAACTAGAGCCGGGTGAGGGGAATGTAATATACCCCAGAACTACGTACGTACTGAATGTAAGCTGCTAGTTGGCCCACTGGCATTTTTTGAGGGTCAAGGTTAAGGCTGAGGGTATGATTACATAATGATTTCCCGTTTAATCAAAAACAGCTAAACTAGACACATCATACTGATTCAACATATTGTTAACATCAAGTCGATTAATTCAACATGACGATTTAATGCACCGTCATAAAAAAGTAGAATTGGGACAACATTTTCTTTAATATACCATCAAAAACAGCAAAACATGGAACAACAGCATAATTTAACATATCATACAATAGCTAGAAGAGAAATGGTTTAATAATATACAAAGAAACCATAACGACGAAATGTAGCTATTTAAACTTGGAACAACAATCAGCTAAAACTTAAACAAAATTAAATTTTAGAAGTACTAACACATACTAGTGAATATGACAGCGCATAATGATTAGACATACCATTGCTAAACTCCGTGGCTTACAAAGTTCAGTGAATCATTGCACTAAGAAAGGCTAAACACATCAGAACAAATCAACATACGCGAAAAAACTAAACACATCACAGCATCAGCAGACGTAAAAAAAAAAGCAAAACACATCACAGCAACATCAGCATACGAACAACCCAGCAACAACAGCTTTCCGCACCTCTACACCACCATAACACCTCTTCTCCCCCCCCCCCCCCCCCCCCCCATGGTTGCCGTATGCCACAAGCATTATGTTATCGCTCTCCCAGTATTTGTTCTATTAAATGTCACTCTACCTATCCTTAGTGCAGCTCCTCTCGGTGTGTTTGTCTGTGTGTAATTTTATACATATATATATATAGGCCTATATATATATATATATATATATATATATATATATATATATATATATATATACATACGTATATATCTATATATGCATGCATAAAATATATACGCATATATGTTTATGCATGTATATATATATATATATATATATATATATATAGGTATGAGTGTGTATGTCTGTGTGTAATTATATATATATATATATATATATATATATATATATATATATATATATATATATATATATATATATATATATATATATACATTTAATTATATACGCATTTGTATCTTTTTTCTGTAAATAGCAAGTCGCATATGTGAAAACAATTGACTTTATTAACGAACTTCATAAGCTCCCCACTTATCTGACCATTTGGCGCTTTAAAATAATAAAAATTATCATTTCGTTTCAACATCGGATGCCTTTATATTATCGTCTTGTATTGCTTTGCCTTTATCTCGCTGCATATACTTCCGTTTAACTTGTAAAACAATTCGCCGCGCACTAAGATATTCTGTTTCAAGGGTTTTATCAAAAATAAAAATGTCATTACAACCACGTAGGTACCTGCCGTTCTATAGAATCAAATCGAACGAGGTGTTCCTTTCAACTGCTAAATCCACGGGCAGAGAACAGCGAACGAATCCTCCTGAACCATCCCAAGAATGCCTCTAGAATCACCCAGGCGCACAGATACTCCCGTGTGATCAGAGTTATCCCGCGGGCGCGTTGAAACACGGGCCAGCCAGCTTGTATTGGCTGCGAGATGAAAACTAAGGTCAGAGCGAAATTATGGCATGCTCGCTTCCCTCCCCTTGTGTTTGTGAGTTCACTCCGCTTGGGTGTTGTTGTGTCGCATATATCCCGAAATACCCCTGTTGTTTATTAAGTTTCGGCGGTAGTTTTTTTCCCCACCCCTCCCTTAAAAATAATGTGCCTTGGGGTAATAAGACTAACAAGGCAGATTAGAACGAAAGTGGATTTTTTTTTCGGAGGGTAAAAAAAAAAGTAATCATAAAAAAATATAGTAGTCGTTTTTTTATTACACTGCCTGAAGGTGTTAGAAGATTGTGTTTTAGCGTAAAAATATGGCACATTTTTTGCTTGCTGATTTTTTTATTCATATTTTTTTAAACAGTCGTTCCCCGAGATTAGTACTATCGATTTATTTAATTAACATTTATGTAGGTGACAATGCCCTTACACCAAAAAGGTAAATATAGGCTTATTTTTATAAAAGTCGTTCCCAAATTGGTGGAGTCAAATTTAGGAGCTAATCCTCAGGTTATGGTGACCTTGTAGCAGAAGAGTGATTATACAAGTTTTCTCTTAAATTGTTTCCCCAATTAATAGATGCCGGTTTAGGGAGTGTAGGTATAGGTGACTTTGACCTTGGGATAATAAAACTCTTGATGATTGTAAAGTCATTTATATGGCATTGCCATATTTTGGAGTGTCATTCTTCTTCTTCTCCTTCGTTCTTAGTGTATGTTGCACAAATCTCTTAAGTATTTTAATTAAGTATTTGAGGACAACATGTTGTGCAGGGCGTGGCCTAGCGGTAGAAAGCTAGACTACTTACCCGAAAGTCTCAAGTTCGAATCTAGGTTCGAGAATAGAATGTCCATCATAGGTAACGAACACGTTGGGGGAAAACAAAGTCGGACGGGCATATGACTGACCACACTACCCCTTCACATGCCGAGGTTTCTGAAACAGATCATCTCTGCCCCATGTATACCATATAGGCTAATGACAGCCTTTTTTAAACAAATCTGCTTTCGTAGCCTTTGTCCAACCATAAACAATCTCAAGGATTGGATTTTTCTAGTAGACGACTTGCTGTTTTCAGCGATCAAGCCTCACCTGTGAGGGAGTACGAATTTGGGACTTTTTAGTTTTAGTAACCATGAGCGCTATCGATGCCAGTGTTCATTAAAATGAGTGCGTTTAAAAACTAATTCGTTGTCCAGTAATTTTAATGTAAGCTACTGTCATCGAAGTTATGTTATTGCTGATGCCCACATATGTAATCTGTAACATATGTAATCTTGTAGCATAAGTTTAAAGCAACTGTGGACTGTAATTGGTTATTAACTTTTTATTTTTTATTTTTAATTATTAAATTTATTTTTAATGCTTCTACAATAACTACACCGGTAGAATAAAAAAGATTATACAAATTGATATTTCACTTTAAAAAATCAAAATGTCATTTTAATATATGTTGATAACTAATTAAACGGCTTGGTCGAGTCGGTAAAAGCTCATGGTCGCTAAACCGAACAGTCTCGAGTTCGAACCCTCGGGCAGATGAGGCTCGTTAGCTGGGGACAGCCACACTTCTAGGAGAGACAACTCCAAAATCAAACAACTGCTGCCTTGTAGTTTGTTCTTGGTTGGACAAAGGCTATGGAAGCAAATCCAAAAAGAAAAGCAGGCTGAAATCGGAGTCAATGGCCTCAATGGCGCATAACCAGTTGACACGTAATCCTTAATTGTGATGGAAGCATGGTCGAGTCGGCAAAGCTCATGGTTGATAAATTCGAAAAAAAAAAGTCTCGAGTTCAAACCCTCTGGCAGATAAGGCTCGATCCCTCCCAACACTAAAAATTAAGAACGAAGAAGAAGAAAGTAGAAACCTTAATACATAAAGATACTCGTCTATCTGAACCGACTACCTCAGTACAATTCTACCTCTTAGCTTAAAACACCATATAAGTTTTTACTTTTAGCTTTAACGTTAACAGTAATCTAAACTAACATTTCGACTTAATTGGGTACAGGCAATCAGAAACTATCTACATATAAAAAAATATACTCTTTCATATGAAACGTATGCGTATACAAGTATAAGGTTTGCTGTATGAGAAGGGTATTATGACCCTGATTCAGGACAATTAAGATGTGTAATTAATTACTGGTATCGGGTTCATGAAAGTAGGCAACCGCCAACGTCCCAGCGACACTTTGAACTCATCAACAAGTGTAAAACAATTACCCAAATGACTGGGATTAACTCATTATACCATTGGTTAATGACTAGACTGCATTCATTAATTAGTCGCTACACGTTTTCTTTGTTCTCTCTCCGGTGGCTTTGTTGTCATGCATAAATTATCTAACAGTAATGAGACATTTTAGATTACCCACTGCCCCATTTAACAGTTAAATACTATTGTATAGGTGACACATATTTTTATAATGTAATAGGTGACACATCTTTTTATAATGTAATAGGTCACACATCTTTTTTATAATGTAATAGGTGACACATCCTTATATAATGTAATAGGTGACACATCCTTATAAAATGTTATTAATTACACATCCTTATATAATGTAATTAGTTACACATCCTTATATAATATATTAAGTCACACATCCTTATATAATTTGATAGGTCACACATCCTTATATAATTCAACATTTTTTAATACCCCTCTTAGCACTTTGCTAGTTGTGGTATATAAAAATTTAATATTTTACAATCATTACTATTTCTGTTTCAACGAAAATTTACTGCATTTCAAAACCATACCCATTCCTTTATTGACGTGTTTATTTATCAATTTAATTTTCTGGTACGAGTTTCTTATATAAGGACACTGCATTTACCTAAATCCTACCCTTTACATGAGCTTTGTAATAATTAATCTAATACTAAATGTAGCACTATTGCTAATTTGATACCAACATTTTAAATGTAGAAATTATAATTTAATCATAAAATACCAAGAGATTTCATTATTTTTATTTTTTCTGTTTGAATGAATGATGGTGGGAGGGCGTGGTCTGATCGTTTGGTGACGGTGTTATAACGCACCATAGACTGTCTACGGCTTTTATAAAAACTTTTATAAAACAGTTATAAAACTTTATAAAGTTTCGTACACAGAAATTGGTAGAAGTTTTGGTTGCAAGCAAAGTAATGCTTAAACTTGCGTCAAGTGGGCATGGGGTCGGTAAAGCTCATGGTTTGCCAAACCGAATAGCCTCGAGTTCGAACCCTCGGGCAGATGAGGCTCGTTAGCTGGGGACAGCCACTCTTTTAGGAGAGACAACTTTAAAATTAAACAACTGCTGCCTTGTAGTTTGTTCTTGGTTGGACAAAGGCTATGGAAGCAAATCCAAAAAAAAGAAAAGCAGGCTGAAATCGGAGTCAATGATATCATAACCAGTTGACAAGTATCCTTAATTGTGTTGGAAGAAATCCATTCCAACACTAGAATAAAGTACGAAGAAGAAGAACTGATGTGGGGGGGGGGGGTATGTTAAAGGAGCTTCCTTGTGATCTATTTATAGAACACTTGAAGTGATCTCAACCCAAGGTTTAAACCACACGCTATTAAATCTTTATACACACTTGAAAAGTTTAAAGTCGACTACATCCTTGACTACATAATAATAATGTATGTAGCGACAGGTGGTACGAGGTCGTGTAGTAATTGCTGGGAATACCGGGGGGAGGGGTAATTATGGTGGGGGGGGGGAGGGTTCCGAAGGGCTGGTACGGGAAGCATGTAAGCCACTCCAGATCATAACAACTGGTACACGGAACAATGGTGTGAGTACCTGACTTAGAACCTGACTTATAAAGAATATAACTTAATACAGAACATGACTTAGACAGAACATGACTTAATACAGAACATGACTTAGACAGAACATGACTTACTACAGAACCTGACTTACATAGAACCAGATTTATACACAACATGACTTATACACAACATGACTTACTACAGAACCTGACTTATACAGAACATGACTTACCACCAAACCTGACTTATACAGAACATGACTTATACACACCATGACTTACTACAGAACCTGACTTATACAGAACATGACTTACTACCAAACCTGACTTATACAGAACATGACTTACTACCAAACCAGACTTATACACAACATGACTTATACACAACATGACTTACTACAGAACCTGACTTATACAGAACATGACTTACTACCAAACCTGACTTATACAGAACATGACTTACTACCAAACCAGACTTATACACAACATGACTTATACACAACATGACTTACTACAGAACCTGACTTATATAGAACTAGACTTACTACCAAACCTGGTCTACTGCAGAACCTGACTTAGAGCCTGACTTAGAACCTGACTTAGAACCTGACTTTAATCAGTACTACAAACTCCATACACCATTATTCATAACTACCTTTGCCGAGGTTTATTTTGTTTACAATCATGAAATCCAAATGGCAAATTTAAAATACAATTCTCGTCCTCACAATCCTAATCCCACAAGCAAAGAAATACAAATCCTAACACCGAATAATCTTGCAAAGTTTACCTACAAAACAACAGATTATCATCAAGAACATTTGTTAGGTTTAGGATTATAATTCTACACCTTCGTTAGATCCGATTCAATTGTCAATACATCACTCTTTGTTCAGGGGATGAAAGCAGTAAATCATATTATGCTTAGACCAATGCCTTACAAACAGAACTCTTTATTTTGTTGATTCGATTAGTCAATAGTAACAGCTGTCATATGGGGAGGGGGGGGGGGGGTCTATATATAGATTTTCCCCATGATCGTGAAGTAGTATGTGAATAAGTGGCCTACACATATTCACGTGCATACCTGCGTGGAGCTAAGGTGTAAGAGCTTACGACTGCTAACACGAAAGTCTAGGTTCGGATCCCAGGTTCAAAGGTAGTTAGACGTAACGTATTCAACCCAGCTCTGAAGGGTACCTGACTCATTTTAGTGAAACTAAGTGGACTGGCCATAGAGACCACGTTTTTGCATTGTATGCCAAAGTTGCTGCTGACCTCAATTTCGTCTAACCAAAGCGTCTTGGGCACAAAGGGAAATATATATATATATATATATATATATATATATATATATATATATATATATATATATAATGTATACATTTGTATATATATATATATATATATATTTATATATTATGTTTTAACATATATATATATATATATATATATATATATATATATATATATATATATATATATATATATGTATGTATGTATGTATGAATGCAGACATCAGCATATAATCGTTTCATCAAGAGTACACCAGGCTGAGTGGAACGAAGATCTTTTTTCTCAGATTCTGCTCACACATTTAACCGTCAGTTCCAGGTAATCCAATCCCATGTTTTCCTACATCTGACAATTTCCTCCGAGAATCGCACCCCGAGTGTGAGGACTTACTACACTATCTGCACTGTGCTTACAACACACTTTGCTCCAGAATCTGGAGCACACACATAAAAAAATACCTACTAAGCTTAACAGTCAGCAGTTTAATTCTTTTTTTTTTTCCATTTTTTTTTTAACTCGGAATGTTGTGGCAAACGAAGATTCAAACCAATGCTGGTAAAACGGCTTGTCACACTGGAAAAATCCTGGCACGTGCCAGCCAACTCGGAACCTGGCCAATCCGATCTTCTTCCGGTATCGCATCTCCGTCTTCAAGCTCCTGGTCCAGACAGGCGGATACAAATATAACCATAGCATCCATCACAAAGAGATAGGCTCGAAGAAGAAAAAAAAACAATGCGTACTCCCTAATGCGCTGAAAGTGAATTGTACGTCACTTCCCTGTGAATGAATTATCTCCGGCGTCTTGGCTGGGGCTAAGCTGACTGAAAGAGACTGGGGATTAAAATAGACTGCTGGAGTACAGGAATTACCTAGCGGATAACTGGATTAACAGGTTGTCGTCCTGGTTTTTAAAATCTACCAGCTCAGGAACTGGTAAAGTAGTTGTCTCATACTGTAGATAACGCAAGATTTTCACAGGGGCTTTCATTATATATATATATATATATATATATATATATATATATATATATATATATATATATATATATATATATATATATGTGTGTGTGTGTGTGTATGTATATGTAAATGAATAAATAATATGTATATATAATTTATATATATATATATATATATATATATATATATATATATATATATATATATTTATATATGTATGGCTTGATTAGTCCCTCTAAAGTTTAATCAGTCAACCATATCATTCACCTTAACCAGACTCTACCCCTAACTCTAATCGTAGACCACTCATGATTTCCTTTCGATAGTCTCTGTTGCTCTCGATCACTGTTTATTTCTTTAACATATTGACATTGTGTAGATCGTCACTAAAGCCAATAATTCCAACACAGAGTTATGCGCCAACTGTGTTGAATAAACTCTAACACACACCATAGCCACGATATTATAGTGTGAAGTCGATAAAATAAAAGCTACTTGAATAGGTAACAATGTCTTCAACAGCTGAAGGATTACTTATATTTTGTTATGCTTTTAAAAATAGTTATTTAATCATTTGAAATATTCTTTGTATTACTTATAGCTTAAACTTATGATTACGTTAACAAAAAACATGCCGAACGAAACATACGCTTAATGCTGCATTGAAAACAACGTGGTAATGAATACAGTTGAATCAAACAAAGCATAAAATACCGACTAGGCCTATGCCATCCCCCTCCCCGTTTTCTCTTACTCACACACACACACACACACTTACACACAGATACACACTCAGGCTGGGTTGATTGTTAAAGTTAAGTAAGCCTACAGTTCCCTTTTTAACATAGAGAACGTATAGTACTTATGTCAAGATTTTTGAATGGATGCCCAGGCACCTTTTCTAAGATTGACTACGATACGTTGTACAGACGGATTCGAACTGGAAACTTTCGGGTTAGCAGTCGTATGCTCTTCCAATCGACCACACCGTCCAATAAATCTCTTGAGGCGTATAAAAAAAGAATTAATCAACAGAATACAATGTTTAGTGGCATATAAATGTAAAGGCTTAAAGAACACTATTTTAAGCTCTATTTCAGTTTGTAAAGTAAAAAATATAGCAGACCGAAAAATCTATTGAAAGAATTTTGAATTTCTTTGTATATCTAGTACCGAAAATGTCGCTAGTGATAATGAATCCAATACCATATTAATACATCTATGTATGTGCATATATACATAATATAAACAAGCCTAAACTTGAGTCAACAAATGTTAACTTCTCTGATAAGACGAGAGTAGTCTCTTGACTCATTAACTCGTCTTTATTTTGATGGACTGCGCTACGGATCAGAGGCATCGAGAACACCAGAGTTGACTACAACATGGAATCCAAACTTTTATAAATTGGTGACTAAAAGTTATAAGTTATATTAAAAATAACATTGCAAGACATGGTGGAAAGCACAAAACTGTGGGAGATGTGTGGACAGGAAATAAAAGGCGAATCATGGAGAGGCATTGGAGATAGATTGGGCGCACGCTTAAGAACGAAGCTGGCAATAGAGCCAGTAGAGTTTCCAGGCATCTCTTGAAACGAAATGTAATTTATATAGAAAAATATCCCCCCCCCCCCCCCCCGCTGAAAGGTTTGGAGTGGAACCCCCAGGGCAAGCGACGCTTGGGTCGCCCCAGGAAGAGATGGGACCGTAAAATGCTGGAGGAGACCGAGAGGATGGGAATTGGGAAAAATTGAAAAGAGTGGCAGAAGGCGGTGGGGAGTGGTAAGTTTTGACAGAGGACCTACGCTCAGCAAGGAACGAAAAGAAAAAATGATGATAATGCTGCTGCTGATGATGATGATGGTGATGGTGATGATGATGGTTATGATGGTGATTGTGTTGGTGATGGTGATGATGATGATGATGATGATCATGATGATGATACACTACCACACCGTAACAATAGTTTTATCATCACCAAGAAAAACACCCATATAACGCATTGTCGATCTCCAACTACACATACCTACATGAAACGTTACCTCCCTTGATTTATTATTAGAACTTTTATTTACGATGTATACTATACGAAATATTTGCGTGCACTGTGCGCAGACGATGCGCACTCGGGTAGAACGAGACAGAAATTGTATAGCACAACAAGGGGGAATAATGACTCCGTAAAGTACAAAAACATAATCGTAAATAAAGGGAAGTAAACGGAGCAACCCTTGTGCTATACCGCTAAGTATGCCTAGAATTCGGGATTAAAAAATCGTGGGTATGAGGCACTACCTGTTGTGATAGAAGCTGAAGGCCCACGTTTAACGTCTGCCTTGGTTGGAGTCTGAGGAATAAATCAGTGGTTGTAAAAAAAATATTTAAAAAAAACCGAAGTTAGATAAACATCGACTCGATAACCTCCCCTGTATAACACGAATACACTCCCCTTTTTATTGTTACTTTTTATACACGTATTTTTTGTATTGAATTTCGTGACGTCTGTGTTCATGATGTATTGGGTGGAGATGGTGTTTTTTTTTGCATGACGTTTTGATTTACGATGTATAGATGTGTGACGTCTTACTGCAAGTATAGATATATCACGGTTCTAGTTTTTTTTATGTGTAGCCCTCAGACATTTGTTTAAGATATTTAATTATTCGACGGTATGTTTTGTGATGCTTTGTTTTGAAAGAGTTGTCTGTGATGTTTTAATCTTTTCGCTTCCTAATTTATGACGCCTAATTTAATTAACGCTTTGTAATCAAAAAACTAATTTTCTAAAGTCTTAGTCCATCATCATCAACCTCTCGCGAGTGTGCCCAAGATGAGATAGAGGAAGTAGAGTTTTTCTATTCGAATTACCTCAAGATAGTACAGAGAGCACTAGGCTCATCCTCTTTAGATTCTCCATATGTCAGGTACTTATCAGAATAACGCGGACCCAGGAACCTCATACAGTCACAAGTCCTACAGTCACAAGTCCTACAGTCACAAGTCCTACAGTCACAAGTCCTACAGTCACAAGTCCTACAGTCACAAGTCCTACAGTCACAAGTCATACAGTCACAAGTTCTACAGTCACATGTCCTACAGTCACAAGTCCTACAGTCACAAGTCCTACAGTCACAAGTCCTACAGTCACAAGTCATACAGTCACAAGTTCTACAGTCACATGTCCTACAGTCACAAGTCCTACAGTCACAAGTCCTACAGTCACAAGTCCTACAGTCACAAGTTCTACAGTCACAAGTCCTACAGTCACATGCCCTACAGTCACAGTCACATGTCCTACAGTCACAAGTCCTACAGTCACAAGTCCTACAGTCACAAGTCCTACACTCACAAGTCCTACAGTCACAAGTCCTACAGTCACATGTCCTACAGTCACAAGTCCTACAGTCACAAGTCCTACAGTCACAAGTCCTACAGTCACAAGTCCTACAGTCACAAGTCATACAGTCACAAACACGAACACAGATCCGAACTCAAGACTATTGGGCTAGCAGCCAAACGCCCAGGATTCGAACATTAAAACTTCTAGGTTACCAGGTCAGCCTTTTAAAACACGGAATATGTGATAAAATTCCTTTTCTAGCCTTACTCTTTAAAATGTAAAAGTGTGTCGTCACACTTTCAGAACCCCTCCTCCCTTACTTCACACTTTGTCACAAACTTTCGACCCCTCCCCCCTCTCTGCAAAGAGTGTGACGTCATTTATGGACGACACCCCCCCCCCATAGATCTGATTTAATAAATCATCGTATTATTGTTTTACATTATGTAACGTAAGCTACAACGTACTTCTTATGCACTGTACACGAGCTAGTAGTAGATCTATATTTTGTGAAGTGTATAAGTGGGTTAGTGCGCTTGTTTACAGGGCGATAATCAATCTCGCCTTTATTTAATGGTGCAATTTGTAAATTATTAAATGTCGGTGCTGTTTCAAGATTGTGTTTGTTGTGTTTATAAACATCGATGTTCAAAATTAAACGGCGAAAACATTTTGATTTTAAAAAATAAATAAATGACGTCACACACCTGGGGTAAAGTGGGAGGGGCAGGGGGCTGGTAATTTTGTAACAATGTGCGAGGAAGGGAGGGAATGGGGTGTGTCAGATAGTGTGAAGTCACACTTTTGCTATGTTCGATAACTGAATTTTAGCCGTTATTTTGAGTTTTAAAAAATGTAATTTAAATTGTAAAAAAATAAATTATTAATATACTAAATGTTCGAGCTCGGTCATTATTTCAGAAAAAATTAAATTGATATTTTAACAAAATAAAAATGAAACAGCAATGTAGAGAGGGGGAGGGGGGTTGTAGGCTGAGGTGTGACGTCATTCTACGGGGGTTGGGTCTGTTTTTTTTTTTGTGAGGTTATGTGGAGGGAGATAAAAATCGTCAAAATAGAAGCGTCACGTCATTTATGGATGACCCACACAGACCTCAACAATTTGTTTTCTTAAAATAACTTTTTTAGACCGGTGTATCTAAGTGACTATATTGGCGTGTGTCACTGATCAGCCCACACCTGGGATGGAAGCTGTGATGTTAAGTGGGATGTTAAAAGCCCGTGTCATCTGGTTGATGGGTTGTCACCTGGGTGTCAACCTGGGTGTCAACCAGGGGCCTTGTGTGTGAGAGAGTTTTTATTAGCAGCTGGCCATAAGTTCAGGTGTGCCTTATACAAATAACCTTGAAAATATAACACAATAGATGCACGCGCATATACTTACTTTGAATGTATATATATATATATATATATATATATATATATATATATATATATATATATATATATATTTATTTATTTATTTATTTATTTATTTATATATATATATATATATATATATATATATATATATATATATATATATATATATACATATATATATATATTTATTTATTTATTTATTTATTTATTTATTTATTTATATATATATATATATATATATATATATATATATATATATATATATATATATATATATATATATATATATATATATATATATATATAAACATATTTAGATAAAAACTAAACTTTAGTCGAACATTTTAATACAGGTAAACATGATAAATGGTTTAAACCGAATTAAAATTGACTATAATTTAGTTGTATTAAAGAATAGACCTTTACAAATAATTCTAGTCAAATTTATTTTCATTATATTAAGACTTTCTCCCCTACATAACAGAGATAAGTGGATAATTGACGCCAATTAAAAACCTGTCCATAAAAATAAATATTTTCCTTAAGTTTGATACAAGATCAACAGTGAATTTTGTTATTCCATGTGAGGTGTTTAGATCTAACCTGTTTACATGGCTGGTGCGCAATATCGTGCTATTGAAACATTTCTTTTAATTCCATATCTGCAAAGCATGTGTCAAGTTATTAAAAAAATAATAATAATAATAACTGGGACTAATCATGTTTAATTTGCATTAGACTTCATTTAAACAACACTGTATATCAACTGAATTTCAACACAAATAGTTTTAATGGGATGTAATTACCGGCCAAATGTATTGCCAAAACATTTTCCTTAGACTTGAACGGTTTTATCTTTTAATTTGTTAAAAAAAAACAGTTTGTAGGTTGTCTACTGTTTGAAGAATACGTGCCAAGAACCGTAACCCACTTCTTCTTCTGACACATTGATGTCAGGGGCCGGGGTAAAAAACTGAAACTTTGAACAGACTTTGATTGAAGGAGATAGATTCTAGAGTTTTCTGGCCTGTAGTGAGCCAATCTATTTCTAGGGGTGTTTGTTTTGTCTACTTTAACTAATTTAGTTTTTTTTCTTACCCCGGTTTTTTTTACAAATAGGTTTCTCTAATTATAGGGTCGATGAAATTCGAATCAAAATGAAATATTGCAGTTTTAAATGTATTAAGTTATTTTAATTAAAGGCGCAATTAGAGTAGATGATTAGGTAGTAATTCAAAGACAAAAATGTCAGTATCATCACGTTCAATTATTTTTATATCGTCTTACAAAGTTACATCCACCACTGTGTGGATACCATCAACTCTCCATCAACTTCTCTACTAATTAGTGATGTGATGTAATTATCTGGGTGAGTGGAGGCATCATGGGATATCTTACAACACACCAGTTATACGAGACATGTGTGTATGTAGTGAGAATGTATCGTACACACAGCACACTGTGTGTGGATAAACACATTTAATGTGACTTAACTTACAATAACATACATTATGCTAGCAACTCAACGCTGAGTACACGTAGACTTAATGTTTTAGGATAGTTCGGTGTAAAAAGATATGCTTCTAGTATTTCCAGGTAAAGGTGTCAAAATAACGATAATTTTGATACAAAGATGAATTGATGTCACCATATCTCAGTCTCACTACAACACCAACATCACATTCAACATCATCATAACACCCCTAACTTACCACACACTTACCACACCACAACCTCAACACATCACCACACCGTTGCCTTGCAACATTCCTGATACTACCTCATCAGTTCACCAGACAAGACACACCTCACCACACCTTTACCTCACCACATCATCTCCTCACCCCATCCCTACCTCACCACACCGTTACCTCACCAACCCATACCTCGCCACATCCCTACCTCACCCCATCCCTACCTCACCACATCGTTACCTCACCACACCGTTACCTCACCACAACCCTACCTCATCCCATCCCTACCCCACCCTATCCCTACCTCACCCCATCCCTACCTCACCTCACCACACCCCTACCTCACCACACCTCTACCTCACCACACAACTTCCTCGCCCCATCCCTACCTCACCCCATCCCTACCTTATCACATCGTTACATCACCACACCGTTACCTCACCACACCCCTACCTCTCCCCATTCCTACCTCACCACACTCCTACCAAACCACACTGTTACCTCACCACACATCTTCCTCACCACACCCCTACCTCACCACATCCCTACCTCACCATACCACTACATCACCACACTGTTACCTCACCCCATCCCTACCTCACCACACTCCTACCTAACCACACCTCTACCTCACCACACCCTTACCTGACCACACCCCTACCTCACTAAACCACTACATCACCACACTGTCACCTCACCACACCCCTACCTCACCCCATCCCTACCTCACCACACTCCTACCTATCCACACCTCTACCTCATCACACCCCTACCTGACCACACCCCTACCTCACTAAACCACTACATCACCACACTGTCACCTCACCACACCCCTACCTCACCCCATCCCTACCTCACCACACTCCTACCTATCCACACCTCTACCTCATCACACCCCTACCTGACCACACCCCTACCTCACCACACTGTAACCTCACCACACTCCTACCTAACCACACCCCTACCTCACCACACTCCTACCTAACCACACCCCTACCTCACCACACTCCTACCTAACCACACCCCTACCTCACCACACCACTACATCACCACACTGTAACCTCACCACACCCCTACCTCACCACACCACTACATCACCACACTGTAACCTCACCACACCCCTACCTCACCACACTCCTACCTAACCACACCCCTACCTCACCACACCACTACATAACCACACTGTTACCTCACCACACCCCTACCTCACCACACCACTACATAACCACACTGTTACCTCACCACACCCCTACCTCACCACACTGTTGCCTCACCACACCCCTACCTTACCACACCACTACAACACCACACTGTTACCTCAACACACACCTACCTCACCACACCACTACATCACCACACTGTTATCTCACCACACCATTACCTCACCACACCCCAACCTCACCACACCACACCGTTACCTAACCACATCCCTAATACACAACACCCACACCTCACTTCGCTCTAAAACCAACACATGCAATTGTATAAGACTATCAATATTATGAAAACATTCTCTTTCTATTGTGTTAACGTCTAATTATTCTTAATCAACCTTCAAACATACAACAAAAGTTTAGATTTTTAAAAAAAAACATTTTTTGTTCACACTAATTTAAATAGTCTCTAATTACCAAAAACAAACAAACATGAAATGTAATTTTCTATGCGCCACAATAACTGTCTGATTTCAAGTTAAAGAGGTAACAAAAAAAAACCAATGAAACTAAATAACAGGTAAGTTTAGTCTCAAGAATCTGCTTCAAGAGACTCTCCTGTAAGAAAAAATCAGATTTAAACAAGCGGTTAACAAAGTAAAGCTGACACAGCATCCTCCCCCACCCCACACCAGAAACTCCAGGCAACGGAAGGTGTACAGAAAGCGTACACACGATTTCTAATGCGTACAAACATCGGTCCATATCTCAGCATCTTATACGGACCAGCTAATTAAAATTGCGCAGAAAACACACACAACGGGTTTCGGTTATTTTCTTCCATTTTTTTAAATAATTAGGAAAGTTGTTTTTTTTAATTAGTTTCAGGTAGAAAAAGGTGAGTGGAAGATTTTGGACTAGCTCAGATGTGACTACCTGTCTATTTGTAATAGTTTTAATTTTAAGTTGTTGGTTTCTTTAGTGTAATATTTTTTTTAGCGCAATTTCCATTCTGGAGAATTGCGTTTATTAACTCGTCATTTCTGGGAATGGATGGATGGATGGATGAATGAATGTATGGATGAATGTGTGTCCGGGCTTTAAGTCGTATCTCCTCCTCAACGAAGCAATATCGATGACTAGTTCCAAAAGCAATTATGTTAAGCAAGTTACGAGAATGAGCATAGGCCATAAAAATTCCGGGTTTCTTTCATGTATTTCCCGGAAAAGCCAAAAAACCTCGAAAAAATTCAGTTTTTGGCCCATATCTCGGCAACCAGACCACTTAGCGACTTGAAACATGTACCAATCGATTCCTGCCATAATTTAGAACAATATTGCCGAAGAAAGTTTTCAAAAATATCCTCTCGTTTAGTCACAAATTTTAAAATTACATAAACACCTACAAACCGATCGTTCTTCTAGCTTGAACGCATCCCAGCATTATACGTCAGAGCTATTTTTAGATAACATAAGGAAATTGCGCATTAATGTCACTAGACTTTTTAATTAACTTGTTTTTAGTAATCGAGTCATTTTAGCGAAGTGTGTTTAAATAACGAGTTAGCGTTAGTGTTGTGTTTGAAAATTTAAGTAACTTTAGTATTTTTTGCAAGTTATTAAAGTTATGTTAGTTTAATGGTGCATGTAATTAAGTAAATTTAGTGTAGTGGTACGATAAAGTATCCAGGTAGAGGTTTATTGTATCTTGGATCAGATGTAGAAAGTCGGGCATCAGAGATATCGACTCAACTCTGGTGAAAGTAGGAACTGGCGATCAATGGGGCAGGTGAAGTAGAGTTAATGTGTTTCTTAGCCTCGGCATATGAAAGGATAATATGGCCAGAGCTATGCCCAGACGTCTTTACTTTTCCAAACGTAAGTTAGGTACCCATTAATGCTGGGTGGACTCGGGGACGTCCTACAGTCTGAACCGAGATCCGAACTTGATACCTATGGGCTAGCAGCCAAACGCTCTACCATTCGACCACGCCCTATCTATAAGTGTACCTGGCCTAAGCTATACATAGAGGGACTCGGCACAATGCTGGCAACACAGCTCTAAGATAAACTCTCTAAACAAAACTAAGTATCCTATAAAATGGGATAGCCTACTCTTGTTTTTACAGCCGGCACTCTATCGCCGAAACAAAATCACAAGAGAAAATAATGTTCTAAACATAAACCTAAACCGTATCTACCATACCCGATATATGCATTCAATGGTGCTGTCAATACTACAAGCATGACAAAAATAGCTCAAACGATATAACAGGCTGGCTAAGAAATTAAACAAACGAGTTAATTAAGCTAAATATACTTAATTAGCAACGGGATCAAACAATGTAATGCACGAAATTGCCTAACTGGGAGCTTAGCTAATTAGTAGATACTTAGCGTAACCTTATTTTCGAATATGTATATATATATATATATATATATATATATATATATATATATATATATATATATATATATATATATATATATATATATATATATATATATATGATTATTGTAATTTTTTGTGAATAAATATTTTTAGTGGAAAAAATCTTATCTCGACAACATGCATTAGCTGAGTGACGGAGTACGATACAAATTTCAGACTTGCTTTCATTATAAACCGTTTCTTATTGTTTTCCAGATCAACGAAGTGGATTATGCGAATGTTTATCCTATTCTTCATACACTGTACCTTTGAATAATGTAGCATTGCTTAATTCTGCAAGCGAAGCGGTTCCCCAGCAGTGTTCGTTGCTAGGGTATTAAAAAATAAACGGAAGGCTTCGGATGACGTAAAAGTATTTTTAACAACAACATTAAACTCTGCGGGCTGGGTGATGGGGGTGTAGATCCGTTTGGGTTAATTTATTCTGAAGTTTGATGACGTCACGGGGTAATTAGGGTGTATGCTGGGATGGTTTATGATGGAGATGGCGGTGGGGTTGGGAGGGGGGGTTGTACGACTAGTTGTAGATGTGGTTGTTATGTTTTCTGATGTGGTTGTTTGTTCTGTGGCTGGTTGTCGCTGTGTGTGGCTGTTTGTGGCTGTATGTGATTGGATGTAACTTTATGTGGCTGTTTGTGGCTGTATGTGATTGTATATGATTTTATGTGGCTGTTTTGTGGCTTTGTGTGGCTGTATATGGCTGTCTGTGGTTGTGACCTGCTTTATGTGGCGCAGCGTGGTGCCTGTGTATTCTCGGAGCTTATGTCTATGTAGCCAGTGTGTATTTTTTAACAGAAGATAAAAATGTGAATTTTTTGATGTTTCTGAATCAGCTTCTATAAAGTTAAATCTAAACACTTCAATTTTTTTTTATTTCATTGGGTCTCCTTGGTAAAAGCATTAACTTTTGTTCATGTTGATTTAGTATTATTATAAATAGCAGTTAGTAGTTTTTTTGTGTGGATAAAGTGGTATTATTGTAAAGAGGTTATTGTTGTAACGCATGTGCTAAAGGCCTCACTATTCTGCTATTAACCACTACTGGGCCTACTTGCAAATTATTTCTCCTGCATTGTAAAGTGTAGTTTTAATTTTAAAAATTCAAGCAAGGCTTTCAAGATAATTTTTTGTTAAGCTCGTTAACTGTTGACACCAATATCGTTGAAACAATTTCGATGAAGACTTTATGGATTAGGAGCTGTCTTATACAAGCAGAGTACTAAATACACTGCACTTCTAAACGTAATGTAAGACTTATTGCTCACAGAAGTTGATTTTCTGGATCATCATTGTGGTCTAAAATACTCTAAAGTACAGATTCAGAAAAATGTTTCATACATGAATTTAAAAAAAAGGTTCAAGAACCCGTGTAAGGGGAGGTAAATTGGAAGATAGGAAACATTATACGGAGCTATTTTTAGCCCCTGGCACTTATGCTTACCAGCTTCCCCCACCCCATCCCTAACTCCCCATCCCTCACACCACCCCCCCCCCCCCTCTTACACTTTCTTGCCTTTAGATGTTGAATGTCTGGATCTTCTGCCTGAAGGATCTTTCCTTAATCACGTGCCCTACTAAATTAATTACATTAATTTATTCTAAATTAATTTATTCCGTTAATTAAAAATTGGCTAAGTGGGTTTTTTTTTTAAATAGTTTTTGCCATACAAAATTGTCACTGGAAGTCAAACTGGAAAGATAACCAATACTAAAGTAAGAGGTAAACAATAAATGATCAGGGGAGTGACCTCCCTTAATTAAGAATAGAGCTCGGATAAAGCGCAAGTAATGCGACATTTATATGCATATTTATGTGCATTTGTTTGCCGTATATGTACGTGTACGTGTACGTGTGCGTGTACGTGTGCGTGTACGTGTGCTTGTACGTGTACGTGTACGTGTACGTGTACGTGTACGTATTTGATGCATAACGAGGGTGCATGTGTATGCATTTCTGTGCACGTCACAATTACCAGTTTATCGATCGTCACGCTTCGTTGAATAACATGGCACTTGTATATTTGAAACGGGTCAGATCAAAAGCTACCTGAATTAATTAATTTATTCAGAATGTTAATCGATTTTTAAAAATATGTTTATCCCTTATGGGACCACGCATGTATAAATGAAGCCAGTAAATTTTTAAAAATATAAACTGTTTATACCTTATGGGACCGCGCATGTATAAATGAAACCAGTAAAATAAAACCAAAAAAAGCTATGTTCATATCATATGGGACCACGCATGTATAAATGAAGCCAGTAAATTTTTAAAAATATAAACTAAGTTTATACCTTATGGGACAGCGCATGTATAAATGAAGCCTGTAACTGTAAAATAAAAAACCCGAAAAATGAAACTGTTTAATACCTAGTGGAACCACACATAGGTATCTGCAAGTGTGATATCAATAAGAACAAGCAACAAACCCTTTTTTACTTTCTCGTATATACGAAGTATAGAGAAAGTATTGTAATCGTGCACAAAAATCACTTGAAATTTTAACATCTTTCACCGTATTACACCTCAGTCCTTCATCACATCCGAAGTTTAGAGGACTTATTTTAATCGGGCAAAAATTATCAATCCAGATTTATCAAAACTAAGAGGTTTTATGCGTAATCCACTCTGAAAAACTGGGCTTTGCAATTCTGTCCGTATGTCTGTGTGTCTGTGTGTGTGTGTGTCCGTGTGTAAACACGATAACTTGAGTACCGTTACAGCTAGGTTGATGAAATTTCATATATAAGTATTTTATCAAAATCGTAGATCCGTATCAACTTTTGAGCGATTTCCAATAACCGGAAGTGGTACTTTTTCTACTTTGAATTTTTCAAAAGCCTATAACTTGAGTACTATTTCAGATAGATAAATGAAATTCCACAAGTAAGTATAAGATCTAATTCTCTACCTTATGTTAAATTTTGAGTAGCTTCCGTTGACCGGAAGTAGTAATTTACGCTACTTCCGATTTCTCAAAAACTAATGTAAATTTATTAAGTACTAATACTATTGCGCACTATTATACACACCTTTATTAGGCGTTCGCTTGGTGCGCAATTGTTTTTTACTGAGATTCTATTCTATTTTTAAAAGTTTAAGTATTTAAAATGGATTAAAAATCATAACTATATCCCCAGTTACCATCCCCTGTTGTTTTATATAAGAATATTCGAGAAAGTTTAGGGGAGATCACTACCGGTTTATTATACCTCATGGAACTATTCGTATTTGCATAAGGCTTGTAAAACAAGGAACAAACTATGTTTTTATACCTAATGGAACTATTCTTATTTTCCTAAGACTTGTCACAAACACCAAACTCACCAACATTCACAGGTTAAACGTGTCAATGTGAGCAGTGTATCGCGAACATGTGCGCTACTCTGCTCATCTACACGTGCATCTGAACAGGAAGTAACGGGTCAAACATAATTCTAATTATAGATATATTTTGTAAACACTAATGGGTTTTGGATTCGTTTCCTGTTTTTTGTCATTTTTCCTTGGCACAAGTAGATGATCATCTTTAAAATAATAACTAGCCATAGTACCATTATACGTGAATTATAGGCCTATACATTTTTAATGATATACTTGTTTAAGAATAATAATTTATAAAATAGTTATTGGTAAAATCGCAATGTGCTTTACTACACGTTGAACGATATTAGTGACAAAGCAAAGAAATAAATAAATAGCTAAAAATCCGGCACATTTAAAATAACATAGGCTACCAATACTTATTAGAAAAATTAAACCAAATAATATATATTATTAGTCAACACAACACTATATAAAATGCATACAATGATTAAGAGACTAAATGATTCCATTAAAAACCCGGCTATTCAGTAGTATTTTTGTTGTTTTTTATTGTAATTTGTATCAGTTTTGGCCGAGAAAAGTGTATACATTTCATAAATTCGGTCTTGGTAAGTAGATCTATAGATCTAACTCAAATGAAATTGAAATAACTGTTAACGAAAGATGTCACAGCTTTAAAAACTTTTCCGGTTGCATAATTAAACATGTGTTTCTATATATGAATATTGCTTTATTTTTATTTTTATTCTTTAAATAACATTTAGTTTATACATTTAATACATCCAACATATTATTTTCAATATGGTCTCATTAAGTTATCTTATATCGCTAAAGATACTGATCTCATAGGATCGGAAAATATTTTGCGGACAGAGAGATTATGATTGCTCTTTGACCTAGTTAGTATAAATATATTTATTGTGAAAGTTGATAGTGAAAAGCTGCTTTCCAAGCTGTTTTAAAGTTGCGTGTGTATGTGGCTGCTTGTGTGAGTGGGTGTGTTTATTAGAGTAATAGTTTATATGTGTTTGCGTGTTCGTGTGTGTGTATATGCGTGTGCGTTATATGTGTTCGTACGTGTGTGTGTACGTGTAAGAGTCTGGATAAACAAAACAATGTCACTCGTTCGATGCATATTAATAGCACGCGGCGATTAATCTCAGCTCATCTTGGCGATTGTCAGAGCTAAATTTAGCTCCGTCTTCGCGGGGGCACAGCACATGGTTATCGCCCCTTCTCCGATTATCGCCCGTGAATTGTTTCCAATCCTGTTTCTCCTTGACCTTTCTCCTGCCCAGTTCACTCCCTTCCCGAATTTCGCAAGCGACGGGCGTTGGGTTCATCGTGTCCCGGCAAATACATACCTCCCCACCCACCCCCCACCCCCACCCCTACCCCCACCCCCTCCTCCCTCTACCCACCTTCCGCTCCCTCCCATCTAGGCGAGCTCACCTGGATGTCATTACGCTAATGACGGTTAATGAATTCCGTTTTCAGAATATTTAGCACAAGTTTAACTGAGAAATGCATCGGTATTATCATCAACTCCCCCCCCCCCCCCACGCTCCACCCCCAAGATAACATCTGGTGTTGCGAGGCAGGAGTGAAATCTCTACATATTTCTACATATCTCTACAGATCTCTACATATCTCTATAGATCTCTAAAGATCTCTAAAGATCTCTACAGATCTCTAAAGATCTCTACAGATCTCTAGAGATCTCTACAGATCTCTAAAGATCTCTAAAGATCTCTAAAGATCTCTAAAGATCTCTACAGATCATATAGACAGCATGAAAAATGACGAGATGGTCAAGTTGTATACCACGCGCTTGCTAATCCTAAAGTCACGAGTTCGGATCCCAGGCTCGAAGCCGATCTATCCATTAGGTCCAAATCAAACAGATCGATGATTTAAACAGATCGACAGAGGCGTAGCGACCCTTCCCGGCGCCCGGAGACAAACTTTCAATTTGGCGCCCCCCTCGGGAACAACCTTTCAATTTTCAATTTGCACCCACCCTCCCCCTCAAACTTTCAATTTGCACCCCCCCCCCCCTCGTATATTTTTTTATATTTATAATGCAAAACTGCAGCTAAAATGAGATTTTAATTTGTTTTTACAACCCATTTTGGCGCCCCCTAAGGTCGGCGCCTGGGGACATATGTACCCCCGCCCCCTTGCTACGCCTCTGCAGATTGATATTTAGTTGAAAGGAGCAAAACCCGCGGCTAGTGTTTGGTAACATGGGTGAGAGGAATGCTTAATTTTATTCAAGTCTGTTCAAAAAAACTATATGTTCGTCCATATGTCATTTAACTACGTCAGGCTAAAAGTACTTGTGATAAAAATAAAAAGCCATGCTTATTTTTATATGATGTTCATTAAGTTAATTAAAGTTCTAACACTGAGCTGATGAATGGAACATAATATCATTCAGATCCCATTATGTTGTTTAAAAAAAAGTCAAGCTCCTCTTTCAGGAGCTTAAGATCGATAGGGAAGATAGAGTACAGTTCATATGTTTCTTGCCCAGCCGCTATTATTTCTCCAAAATTGAGTCAGGTACCGATTAGAGCTGGGTGAACACAGGGACATTCTACAGTAGCGAGTCTGGATCAAGATCCGAACTATAGATCTTCATGCTGGTAGCCGAAAGATTTACCGTTCGACCATGCCGACTCATATAATGTAATGTCCGCTCAATGTAGAACTAAAATCTTTTCAAACGGCTGCCGCTTTGAAACTAAAAATATAATTATATTTCACACTAAAGAAGTCTAAACTTAGCTCAATCACCCCCGTGCTTACTTCATCTAACGCATCCACCAAACTGAAGCAAGTATATCTAAACCTTATCATTAAGAACTTCCGTTCGTAAATAGACATTTATTTACCCCACTTTAAAAAAAAACTAATCAACAAGTCAGGTACTAACGAAGATATTTCCAAAGAGATCTTCAAGCTCTTTGATTAGCTTTTAAAAAAATAATTTTTAAAACCTCCATCATTTACCCTATGGCTGGCACAGAAATTGGTAGAAAAAAAAATTAAAGGAGGGTAGAAGTGAAGATCTTTACATCAAAGCGAAATCTTCGAACCGTGACCTAAGGTATGGTTCTAAATTTAATCTAACGCCTCGCACCTCAGCTAGAGTTGTTTTTTTTTTTTTTTTTTTTTTTTTTTTTTTTTTTTTTTTTTTTTTTTTTTTTTTTACACTGATTTTGAGGTCTTCTGTATGCTTCTACGTCATCAGTTCCAGGTATGTTTCTCCCAGGAGGAGGGAGAGAAATGACGTTTTTCCCACAGGTAGACAGTAGGTGTGATGTATTTTTCTCTTGGGGAAGTTATCATGACGGTTTTTTTTTCCCCCACAAAAAGCAATGTGGGTCTACACACTATTGCGAAATTCGTGATTTTTTTAGTATAAGAGTGAAATAAACAGAATTCCCGTGGTTCTGGGGGAAGCTTTGTAAGAGATTAGTTTTCTAGATCGGATCTAGTTCAACAAATATATAGAACCGCATGCGTGGTGGGCGGGGGTGCTGCGCTTGTAAGCAGGGTTTCCTTCAGACGTTTTACCTCGTGGGGGGGGGGGAGGAGGGGGAGGGGATGGAACTTGAAACTTTCTGGGGGGGGGACTAAATTTTTCGGGGTGGCGGACTCGGTAAAAGTATACATGTTCAATATAAATTCAATTTCATGACGGGTGAGGGGTCGACAGACGTGCTTCCCCCTCCCCCCCCCCCCGGATATATATCGATTTGGCTTACAAGTGGCGTCGGGTGTCACCCACCGTGTTAACTGGTGATTTGTCGTGCCCCCCCCCCCCCCCTCACCACTTCAATAATTATGCATTTTCGGTTTAGTGTCTTTTTTTAAAAAAAACTAGAATAACATTGAAAAACATTTGACTACATTTTTGAAAATTTCGAATTGGCGTCACCCACTAAAAGCTGTCGCCTGGTGCGGACCGCACTCCACCCCCGCCTTGTGACGTCAAATCCACATGATTATTAAATTTCTTCGGAGAGCCAACCATATATAAATCTCCGTGATGCCGACCTGGATCACGTGCTTGACCCCATTTAGGCCGAGAGTAATGAGGTGTAATTCCTGCTATCGTCGGGTACCAGGTTATCTGCAGACGAGACTCTGCGAGCTACTAAAACAGCGGGATGCCACCCGTTTCTCACCGGCTGGTGCCACTACTGTCACAGGTGTGGAGGGGGGGGGGTAGTCGTGATGACTGACGCCAAATACAAGGTTTATTTTTGGCATGAGGTGAATAACCTCTGTAGAACGCACGTACTTTAGTTACGGCTTTATAAACGCACGATTCGCTATTCAGGCGGGCAGTACATTCGTTTATTTTAATAGTATGTTTGCACAATAGACCTACTGTTAATAAATCATATGGATTGTTATTTATATGTTTAGAATACTATATTAATGAGTGGATAACTTGGTGTATAAAACTAATTTAGAGTAGCATCCCTTGATGTTTAGCTAAGTCCCTGTATCTGTACTACAACCCAGTCTAGAGCGTGTGTTAAAGGTACAATACAAATACAAAATCAAAAGGGGAACTCTTTTATAATATGTACAAAGAAATATTTAAATATATTTGATACAGTTTATTCAATTAACAGACACAAATAAAAACATGTGATATTTTTAGGATGCCTTATCATCAGTTTCTATTTCAGTGTTGTTTCGTCGTCGTTAGAATCTTCGTTAGCAATTAACAATAGAGTAATTACACCAATTATCCTGCCAAGATGTATGTTTAACAATATTGTTACATACACTTCACATATCAGATTTGGATAATGAAGTGCATATACAGTGTGATAAAATGCATGGACATATAAGCCTACTAAGGCTAATGTGCTCATAGTATTAAAATGCATAGAAATATAGTTTTAAAGTTGAAGTAGAGTGGCCTGCATCAGCTTGCACTGAGTTAATGTAATATGAAAACAGACCATTGAGAAGTAGATCTACATGTAAACTTTTGAAATATATTTAAATAAAGTACAGTACTCAAGATTATGCACACAGAGTAATATAGTACAAATATACATAGCATTGTAGAACAAACATACATATGACTAAAGTAAGAACAGCAGCTAGTGGCATGAACACAGAAATGAAGTACATGAATAGGGTTTGGTATAATATTAAGCAATTGTTATCCTTTTTGACATGCAAGTCAACAGGGCAGATGAAGTAGAGTTCACTTGATTCTGTGACCTTGACTGATGAAAAGATTTTGTGGTCAGCCCTAAGCTCAGTCATCTTTACTTTCCCTAAATGTGAGTCAAGTACTCATCAGAACTAGGTGGACTCAGGTAAGTCCTATAGCTTTGAACCAGGGATCCGAATTCCAGCCTTAAGGTTAGCAGATGTGTGTACTACCTCCTGACCACACCATATTCCTATAATACTGAAACAAATGTACGTTGTATTGATATACAAACAGGACAGATAAACGGGACCAAAGGTATCGAACCATCAAGTTAAATACTATTTTTACCATGTGCCTCGTGTGATCATAAAGAACATAGAACATAAAGATCATAAAGACGGGAACAAAAACAAAAAAATGACTAGCTGCCTCTTGGTACTTAAATCAGGCAGCACCCATCTTAAATTGGCGGCTACCTATGTTAATATAACAATTATTATAACATAACTTTTTCCCTCAAAAGTTAAAAATATGAATTTGTTTAAAAAAAAACATCTTGCTGAAACTTTACCACATACTGTACATATAATTTCAACACAGGCCATCAAAAGACAGTTCAGTTTTTAAAATATAAAATTATATCGAATAACTAAATAATATAAAATTATATTATTTAATTTATAAAATTATACCAAGAATATCATATAATTAAGCTGCATTGCAAATATTTTTTCAGGAATGCAAAAACTGGAAGACACGCTTATAAAGGAGAGATTTCTGAAACATTGATGAAAAATACTTTAAATGCATTTTTTTAGATCAAACTTTCAAACTGTTGATCTGGTAATAAGGGATATAAATGGAAGAAAAAAATTCAGATCTAATATTCCAAGCATTTCCTTACTGAAAATAAGCCAAAATAAACTTTAAAATAGTCAATGTGATGTTGCATGCCAACAAAAATTCAACACTTGTTAGGTTTCAAGTCATTGAAACTTAAGCAGCTATGACCTAAGACCTTTTTGTTTTAGGTCAGGTACTTATAGAACTGTGAAATTGTTTTATATTTACATCATAAAACAGTGCTAACTATATGTCAAAGACTTTTTTTTTTTTTTAAAAACTTTTATTTGTTTTTTTTTTCTTTAGTTTAATTATTTTACTCAAACTACAGAAAAACAATTATTAACTTTTTAAAGAATTAAACTTTAAAAACACATCGACTTTTTATAAAAGATAAAACTAATATTTCTTTTGTATTCTATTTACAAGTAAAATTATGGCTGCATTAAGAAAATGGCTGGTAAGCAAAATGATTTGAACACGCCAATTTACACCATGTAATTCTTGCTGAAGGTGTTGTTTAAGCCTGCTTTTCATCAGTTTTGTTTATTTAATAAACAAACAGAAATCTTCACCACTATTCCCATTGTAAAATTCCTTAATGAATTTTCCATGTGATTAAAAAATTTTGGCAAGGCTAATAAAAATAAACTCTAAGAGCTACCTACCACTGGAGATAACTGATGAAAAATCTAAAAACAAAAAGGTCTTACAGTGTTACCTTCCTTTTAAATTATTCAACAATGCATCACAAGATTTAAAAATAACTTTCTTGTATATTTACATAAAACAACTTTACAACATAGAACACAATATAAAAATATAAAAATAAAACTGTTATCTTAAATCTTTATTTCACACAATTTCAATAGGGACATTAATTTAATTAGTTTTTTTAGTCTATTAAAAAAACTTTTCACAGATTAAAATAATTTTTTTTTACAATAAAAACATTTTTTTTTCCTTCAATTTATTTTTTATCACACTTATTTTGTCAAAATGTAAAATAAAGTCATGCATTGATTTGTATCTTTAACAATTGGTTTCAAGTAAAATAAAAATCCTTAAAAACAAAACAAAAAACAGCTAACAAGATAGAAAATTGTCCTGGCGAGGAAGGTCAATAAATCAGCTGCTACTATATATCATTTAATTACTCATATTTGCCTGCCAAAACTTTTGATCACTAAAAATATGTCCTTTCATGTTGATAGTAGCATTCAATAGCAGATAACTTTAAAAATTTAAGAAACATAAATGTACATGGAAATCTGTATAGGTTTTAGCTGTGTGACAATTGTTAGACCAGAAAATAAAACAACCTAGGCTATAGTCTGTCAACACGTGCTACTCCACTGGCTCAGTGTACACAGAGATGTTTCTCCTCTTCAGTTTTTTCAAGCCAGATGCTTGATTCAATGAACTGTCCGAAGACTCTGTCTCAGAACTGCTAATGAGCTGAGGTTCGTCAGAAATTTCCCGCTTTTTGCCAGGTTGGCGAGTGTTGCTATTATTTCCACTGGCCTCTGGCGATGTGTTTGAGCTGAGGCATAACCCAGAAATTCCAAAACTTGTTCTTTTATTTAAAGAACCTGGAGTAGTATCCTGAGGTTCATGTGTTGGTGTGAGAGATGAGGGGTTTTTAGGGCTAGCCTCATTGTCAAGTATGGGATTTGAATGTGTGGTTTTGCCGTTGTGAATTGGAGAACTAGAGCTTGGGCAATTATTGCTGGTCACTGAATTTGTTGATGAGGGCAAATCGTTTGTGAGGTCGCTTTGTGGTTTTTTGTTTTTTTGAGCAGACAAAATAAGTTGCAGTTCCTCGTCGTTGTCGTCTAGATCAGTGACGACAAAATTTGATTTGATGTTTTTAGCAGGGGTGGATGTGACCATTTGAGAGCTGGGTGATCCGAAAGCGGATACATTAATGGATTCGCTGGCTGAATGGAAACTGTCCCAAGTAGAGGATATGTTAGAGGATGTTTCCATGCTGCTGTCTATAGTGCTGGGCAGATCATCGTCTTCTTCTACTGCATCATCGCCACTGTCCTCCGTCTTATCCGCGTCGTCCACCAACCCAATGTCGCTCTCATCCAACAGCTCCTGCGAGGACTTGCCCACAAAGGTGGCGTTGGGGTCAGTGATGTCCAGCATGGTGCACAGCAGGGTCGTCTGGGGGTTGACCTGAACTGTGAGGGGTGCCCTCGACCTTGAGAAAGATCGTGGGTCGCCCTCAATAGGCGCAGAGGTCTGGCAGAAGTTCTCAGGTAGAGTCATGTCGCCTCCAAAAATCTTTCTGGTCGTTTCAATATCTTCGTCAGATACTTTATAATCGTACCTGAAATTATCATCAGTTTTGTTAAGTGATTTTCACCAACAATTAATAAAAATGCAATAAATATATTAAAATAAGGGTGTTTCCTTATATCTCAAAATGGCACACTCTTAAAATTTTTAAAACTTAATCCTACAACTAGCCCTAGTCTATACAGAGATTCCAACAATGAATAGTGATGTTGACCAGCATTTTTTATTTAAAAAAAACAACAAATAATGCAATATCAAATTGTTTTGTGCTTCTAACCTTTGGCCACACCCAGGACCTGGAACAAAAGTATTTCTAGGAGAGAGACTCAACATGTGATTGGTTGAGTGAAGAATAGACACCCACTCAGGGTCCAGCTTAATCTTTAATCCCTCATCTGAACTATGTGGTATATCCAAAACCTAAAATAAACAAAAGTTTTAAAAAATACATGTGTGAAAAAATGCAAATAAAAAAATAATGTATGAATTTATTTAGTAGAATACAGACTTAAATTACATAAATTCCTAATACAGCTCATGGAATGGTGAGTATAATATAACTTACCTGTAGGAAGTGGCGGCGAGGTAGGCACTTATCAAGAGCTAAAAATTTTGTGGATTTCGCTGGACCCTCACTGCTAGCTGGCTAAACAAATAATTCATACATCGAACACAATAATTATTTAATGGTGGAATAGTTGTAATCTAAATGCTACTCTTATTAAAGATACAGTGATAAATAAAAATTTAACTTTTTTTAGGGAAACAACCAAGGGAAATATTAAACACAAGAAAAGTAACAAGACAGGGAAATCATTATTTTTAGGTTTAAACATTTATTTTGTTCTCTTTCGCGTGTAAGTCATTTGACAAGTTTTACTGCTGGTTAATTATTTAAAATTCTAATTGAAATTTTTTTAACAAAAACAAGAGCACACCAACTTACTGTATGCTCAACATGCGCAGCAAACTTGACGTGGAGATGTGCAGCAAACCAGTATGTAGGCTGCAGGTGTTTCAGCAACTCCAACAGGGGACGTGAGCCAAGCTTGTTGCTCTCTACCTCTTCTCTGTTACAGACACAATAATTGTAGGTTAGAGAAATATATAGTAAATAGCATTCACACACACAAAATTGTATGTTAGAGAAATAAATTCACACATACTTACACGTACACAAAATTATACGTTAGAAAAATCTTTAGCAAAACGCATTCACACAAAAATTGTATTTTAGAGCAATCAACGGTATATATATATATATATATATATATATATATATATATATATATATATATATATATATATATTCTACATTCATCTTTATATTAATATTTTTTTAGTTAATAAAATTTGAAAATTATAATTTTCACAAAAAAATAGGATATAGAGAAACTAAACTTACCTAAAAAAAGGTTTCTTCCTCAAAAGACCAGATGTGTTCCCATGGTTATAGATGCCCTTAGGCCAGTCATGTGACAAGAAAATGTCCACCGGACGAGAAATCTGCTTCAGACGAAAGACTTCCAAGTTGCGGACATGGTAAACACTTTTCTTTGTGTTGTCGTCATAGGGAGGTCTCTCAAAGTGGCCCTTGTTGTAGTCAAAGCCCTTGAAGATGCCAGAAATCCCACCAATTCGCAGGCCACCCACCTGTATCATACCAGCATATCCTGACAACGTAGAACACAGTGCACAATTTAAAAACACTTCACACCATTATGTTTTTTTATTATTGAAACTTGGTTTTTGAAATGTGTTCAATGTCCACATGTACTATTTAACATTTACAAACTGTTACGAAAAGAGATGAGGACAGGGTCGACACTTAAAGAACATGCACAGACAATGATCCAACATAAATCAAGGACAGGACAGCATCGGTTCATTTAATCATTTATTGCACTCAACTGTTACACAAAACGATCTACAATGACCCATAATGTGATTATATGAAAGAGTGCTATTGAATGATAAATCAAAGTGTCTTACCCATATAGTATATGTTGGGGGCCACCCATCCTCCATATGGTAACTCTTGCATGTAGTTTGAAGCCTCATGATTTCCTCCTATAAACACTGTCAGCACTGGTGCTTCCCTTTCTCCATTATAATATCTATAAAACATTACATTCTATTAGAAATATATCAGCTGCAAGGGAATTCTGGAATTTTTTCAAAAGCCTTAACATGGACTTAAGATAATTATTTTATCGAGCTAAGATTTGGTCCCGTGAATGAAAAGATGAGCTACAATACAAAACACGAGCAGAAAACCTATGTGTTTAATCTATGTGTAAGTTTGAGACCTTAAATTTAAGCTATGCCCACAATATTTCCTAGAATAAAACGGTGCTAACTTACTTGTAGAAAGTGTTGAGTTGCTGATACTTCCGCGGAACAGCCATGGCGTCCAGATCATCATAGTTGCGGACAGCTTGAAAATCTCCACAGATCAGCAGTAGATCAACCTTATGGTAAACATAATGTTCCAAAATTATAATGAATTCAGGAGCTGATGCTTTTATGTTTAAACATAATCATTGATGTAAATGAAAATGAGCAAACTAAAAGCATGTAATGTGATTTATTAATCTAATAATATATAATTCTTTACTACATATTTATTCCAACATCAACAATATGGTCTAAGTAACTTAGAAATCTTCAAGCTTGAAATAATTGTTAATGCATTGTAGTTTTATATGTATCCATTTTCTAATGCATTTTATTAACTTTAAAACAAATGTAAAATGTGATTTTATTTTTAAAACTTAACTAGTTTACCTTTATCCCATTTTTCTTTTCAAGCTCAGCTATACTTTCGTATATTTTATCCAGTTCTCCATGGCAACATCCTTCTACTGCTATTTTCATTCTCTATTCTGTAATATAAATTTAGATCATATCGATAGTATCACAATAAAATTCGATCCACAGGTTTAACTTTTGGACTATTTGACTTAAGTACTTAGATCTAGTACTTTGTAGCGTACAGAGTGCAGACTCCGATCTGAATTCAGGGTAATATAGAGTCTAGATTCTAATTTAGATCATATCAATAGACAAAAAAATAATTTCCTAGAAAACTCCAGATGCCAGATTTCTTCATTCTAGAATTTTAGATTGAGTTTTAATAGGGTTGTCGGCATCCGCCGAGTTCGCGGTAAAAACATGACCCGAAATCGCCCATTACTTTCTGATACCGGACCCACGAGATTTGGTTTTGCATACTAATAAGTTTTTAATTTATGGTAATTAATTAAGTTTAAAAGGTCATTTCCTAAGGTTAATTAAAAAGTAGAGTGGTTGTCCCTTAGTTTTAATGGCTTTGCGACCTGATTGCATGCTGTCTCTGCTTTGGTCTTCCCTCTGTATCAAGGTTAGTTTCAAATACGTTGGAATCTCGATTTTTTAAAAGATTCCTCTAGATGAGAGTAGATTACTGATCAGACATATCTTAAGTAATTGGAAATGAAATTTGTTTTTGGATATTTTGACTCCGACATTAGTTATACCCCTCCGAACGTAGTCACTGTATGTAGGTCACGCTGCCACCATTGTTATATTTTTTCATCCCGATCTTCCTGCCTTTAAGTTTGATCAACTAATAACAGCATTCTTATGGCATGTGCAAACAAATCTAATTTTTTATTTCAAAATATATTTACATACCCATCTTTAATTTTTTCAGCTCTAGTTCTAGTTTTGCAGAATATGTTTTTCCTAAAAATCCAATTTTGTCAGACTAGACTCTAGACTGACAAGAGTCAGACCTAGATCTAGGTTACCTGTCTGTTGCTATACACTAGCATTGTGCTAACTGTAATTTTAAGTATTCAAGTTCTACTTACCCTTAGATATAGTTATATGCTGAAAATCAGAATCCATACACAATTCACACATAAAAACATTGATCTGATAACTTCATTTCACTTATTACAAAATGGCTTTTATATGGACTCTACTTCACCTGCCCAAAATAACAAGGCAGTTATAGACACATTACAGTGTTCAAGTCATTTACTTTAGATTTCTGACTATGGAGTTCTTTCATTCACTGTATTTATATAAAATATTGCTTTAGAAACATTTTCATATTTGCGCAGCAGTTTTATAACAAAATGGCTTAAAGATGGACTCTACTTCACCTGCTCAAAATAATGAGGCAATTATATGCACATAACAGTGTTCAAGTCATTTACTTTAGATTTCTAACTTTGTAGTTCTTTCATTTGCTGTATTTGTATAAAATATGGCTTTAGAAACATTTTCATATTTGCGCAGCACACAGTTTTTTGGGGTTATGGGAGGAAGCCAACACAAAAATATAAGTTCTGTATTATTTTTATTAATTTCAACAGCATTTACAAGTTCTATATATCATTCTAGTTAAACTCTGCAAATATGAACAAAATACAACTGCAAGTAAAATAACTATGCTCAATTTATTCAGGTATACCATCAAATACCATGACTTGTCACAACTGGCCAATGCAAAAGCAAGGGGATTCCACCCCTCACAAAAAAACTCGCCAAAAAAAAACTATTTGAGCTAGACAGAAAATCTTTTTTGTTTTGTTTTCATATAGATCTAGATCTAGTTGAGCTCTAACTACAAGAATATGTAATTTTTATTTTTATATGAATATATGATGATTAGGGTAAAGGAGGGCGTTAAGAGCCACACTTTTTAGCACCTGTACATTTTTAAAGATTTCTACTAATCTAAGAATTTTTTAGTATTGAAAGTATGGCAAAATTATTCTAACATATCTTACTCAATATAAAAATAATAACAATGTCTATTAAATATACTTTAAATGGGATTAATTGAACATTTATTGTCATACCCCCGAAATCAGCATTTGGGGTGAAAGGAGCCGTGCAATGGGGCAATAAGCATTATCTCCTAGTTTAGACTAACTCCGCAATAAAAATAATTAATTTCTAACCCCAAAATAGTTAATGCTGTGTACACACACTTTAACTGATACTAGCTATCACTAGGCCCCAATGGGCCCAGTCTACAATTGATACAATTGCAGGTGTACATAAGGCCTACAGTCTAGTTAAGTCTAGTAGTTTACAGTAGGCACATTCGTATGCCTAGTGTGTAGCTAGTATACTAGTGTGTAGCTGTCCAGAGTTAACATTCTTGTATGTAAAAAGGGGTGGTACTAACTAATCTGCCTTAATGCTTTCCCCTGATAGCCATGTGTGCTATACATTACATAACATGACATGGAGGTGAGAAATGTTGAGGGGAGAGCAGTGGTACTGGTTTCCCCTTTGTTCTCCTTGCTGGACCCTGAGAGCCATAAATTACATAAGGAGTCTTAGATCTCTGGTTGGCTGAGATCTAAGAACTGTCCATGTTACCTACAAAGAGATAAGTTTTATGGTGGGTTAGATACAGGTGGGGGCTGGGTATCATGGGGGTGAGAAATTGTGAGGGGAGAGCAGTGGTACTGGTTTCCCCTTTTTTTCTCCTTGCTGGACCCTGAGGGCCATAAATTACATAAGGAGATGCTATCTCTGGTTGGCTGAGATCTAAGAACTAAGTCCATGTTACCTACAAAGAGATGATGTTTTATGGTGGGTTAGATACAGGTGGGGTCTGGCTATCATGGAGGTGAGAAATTGTGAGGGGAGAGCAGTGGTACTGATTCCTCTTTGGTCTCCACCCTGCTAGACCATGAAGGTCTTATATTACATAACATGCACCCCAGATTGTCTGAGATCTGTAACTGTAATCCATGTTACATACAAAGAGATAAGTTTTATGGTGGGCCAGAAACTGGTGGGGGCTGGGTATCATGGGGGTAAGAAATTGTAAGGGGGGGGGGGGGGAGCAGTGGTATTAATGTGCCTGTTAACTTCCCTGCTGGACCTTGAGGGTCCTAAATTACATAACATACCACCCCAGATTGGCTGAGACCTAAGAACATTTATTCCTGTTACCTACAAAGAGATTAGAAGTTTTATGGTTGGTTAGAAACAGGTGGGGGCTGGGGGTAATAAGTATGTGTACCATTTTAAAAATTACCTGGCTAACATCAGATGGCTGAATTTTTACTTTTTAGCAGGTTAGAATTGTATTTCTATCAGTTAGACACAAGTCTGTTTAACAATTAATATATTTTATGTTAACTATTCCTAAACCAGTGTCATATTCAGTGGTCTATTAAATGAGAAACTTGCACATAGGGTATCAAGAGCCACATAACAGTATCTGTTATAACTTTTCTGAACAGGCAAGCTAGTGGACAAAATTAATGTATTCATGTAGATTTAGTTATTATCTAACAAATAAAACCATTATGGTAATGATCAGTCAAATTTTACTCTGATAATGATAAAAACTTTATAGCATGGTAAAATGGGACAAATGTCGGCCATTTTGTTTTGGCACCAATAATCACTGTGCAAAAAAAAATTCACCAAAATAAAACTATTCTAGCCATAGCTATAAAAATAGTGTTAAAATGTACAACAACCAATGCTCTAATACAGGAATGAAGAATGGGCTTGAAAAAGTCATTTGGTTTATTACAAAGTTAAGTTTCCCAAGTTATGTCTATTTGGAAAAAAAGTTCACAAAATGGTTTTATGGAGATGAGAAATTTTAGGGAAAGAGCAGTGGGATTAAATCCTGTCTCATTCTCTCCCTATTGGGCCAAGTGGGTCTTAAATTACATAAAATGAATCCTCTGCTTCTCTGTTATCAAAGAACAGCAGTGGTTGTTACATCAGAAGTAGATTAGCAGTGTTATTGGGGGTTTTGTGGGGGTGGGGTGTTGATTGGGGCTTAATACCACACGGCTCTTAACGCCCTCCTTTACCCTAGTGTTTTTTTACCTAAATCCCTAGTTTTAAGGTCTAATTATATTAATAATTAGTAGGCCTAGGACTATTAATTCGGGCCTAGAATCTAGATCTAGTTGGTGTCTAGTGGTGTCTCTGGTGACTGTCAGTTCAGTGAGACAGATAATCAGCTAAAACACTGGGCAGGCAGTTTCATTCATCACGAGTGTCATCACTGTGTTTTGTGTTTTACCACTGACACTGCTGTTTTACTAATGAGATTAGTATTTTCCTCAAGTCTAACGTTTTTAAATTAAATTTCTTACTAATAATAACGTAGGAAGTTACAAACAACTTACATTTAGTCGGCATATATTTAAAATATAATGAAAGAAAGCACCTTCTCAAGCCTTCAAGTTATTTAAAACTTACGTGAGGGCTAACAAATTGAAATTCGGTCTCACTAATTGTCAAAAGATACAGGTTTTTATCCGTTTGTAAACAACACAAAAACAGCGAAGTAATATATTAAGAATTAATTTAGACTGCAGCTAATTTTTTTTAAGGAAGTGGCTATTGGGACCCGGGTCCTAATAGCCTCGACCGCTATTGGGACCCGGGTCCTAATAGCCTCGGCCGCTATTGGGACCCGGGTCCTAAATAGCCTCGGCCGCTGGGACCCGACATTAAGTTCGATAAGCACTTGTACAAGCTGTATTAAAATTATACCTTTTATGTTTATTTGATTTTTCTTGTGGATTTGCTCGTATTTTGTTGTCTTTTACTGTAATTAGTTATGCGGATTATGTAGCGTTAGTTCTTGTGTTGGTATTTCTAAATACCCTATATTTAGCTATATATACAAAAGCATTAAATACTTAGTTATTATCCTAAGACGTCATGGTCGAGTAGAAAACGCAGTACCTCCCGCATCTCGATCAGTTACGGGATCGGGACCTATCAAAGCTTTCGTTTTTGCGTGAATTAATGTGTATTTATCTAAGTCTAACATTCCATTGAGTTGTTTGCATAAGTGTCTTTTTTTTAAATTGTTTTTTTTTAAATAGATTATATTTTTTTTTCTAGATTTAGGTTTTTTAAACACGCCAATTAGGCCCTATAATCACATCGTTGCTCCATTGGTCGCCCACTCGCGTTTTCTGGTCAGCGCAAGAAAAATACCGACACGGTCTAGCCAGGGTCACTGTGAGTTCACTTTGGTTTAGATGTGAACAGTGTAGGCGTATAGCATACGTCATAGCCAGACCATTGATATGAGCTTGTCGAGATTTGTCGTCGCCGTAGTCCCCCCCCCCCCCTCCCCACCCAGCAAGAGGGAAAAACGGATTTGGGGTCATTGTGAGTTCAAATGTTACGTATTGCTTCTATTAAAGCGTACTTCAACGCATGCGAAATATTCGTGTTCAAGAAAACGGACCCGGGAGCTGTAGCCTATATGAGCTATCTTATACTATATATACTATATATACTATATATATATATATATATATATATATATATATATATATATATATATATATATATATATATATATATATATATGGACGGATAGACATATGAAATCAAATTACGTTTAACAGAAGAATAAGAAATAAAACACATTTTTACATGCGCGCTCAACATTCGCTCGGCCATAGAAGTTTATACCATAGGCCATAATTAGACCTAACGACACCCGCTCATCATAACATTTGTCAGTAACAGAGTTTCTTCCAGGCATCTCTTCGGGGGGGGGGGCGAAGCCCCCCCGAAAAATTTTTACCGCCCCCCCCGAACGAAATGAAATGTATATAATTTATATAGAAAATATATACTTTTAACAGTGTCCGCCCCCCCGAAGAAAGTTTACCGCCCCCCCGAAGATTTCCAGTGCCCCCCCGGAGAAAAAAGTCTGGAAGAAACACTGGTCAGTAATGATATCGGGTATTTAAAGCACGATCTCAATATATCATTTAAAATTACAAGGAAAAAAATCACAACAGAAAAGTTATTAGATCTATAATCTATATATTCTGCATTTTAAAAGAACTTTTGTATAACTAAATCTAAACAATTCTATTGGCTGGTCCCAATAGCGGCCGAGGCTATTAGGACCCGGGTCCCAATAGCGGCCGTGGCTATTGGGACCCGGGTCCGAATAGATGCATCCTTTTTTTAATGATAATTGATAATTAATACAGTGACACGATTCAAGTAATTAGGAATAGTTGGTAGAGTTAAATAAAAGAAGTGAAAAAGAAATTGTCCTTGTAAGTTTCAGAAACTACGGAAAATATAAAAGTACAAAATTAGGAATTTTGACAATAATCGTTACTAGTGGATAGAACTAGAATCTATCAGTTTTTAAAAGCTGGTAATTTACCGTGAAGTTAAAATATATAATGGTTCAGCGTTACATGAAATAACAAGAAAAAACATCATGATTTAACTAACTTTACGCTTAAAACTACATACTATATTACTATTACTATAAATAGTGAGTTCATAAATTGAATTGAGTTTAAATGTAACATACCGGCTCGAAGATAGCTAGCTAGGTTAATAATGTAGACCTATACGTGTAGAAATAAAATATCCTTAGCTTGGTTAAGAACAACTCTACTTTCGGTCAGCACTTTTTAAAACAGAATTTTTGACTTAACTTATAAGCATGGTTTAAATCACTCTGGGCAGTCAACCGTAACCTTCTTATCCTTTCATTGTCGTCTGTTCGGTCATGCGATACTTTGTTATCTTGCCTTGCACCACCTGGGATTAATGAAATCGGCTTTGATGGTTGTCTCCTCACTAGATTAGCGTGTCCTTCATTCATTAGTCCCTATTGTTAAAATATGGTTAGGTCATTGTCTCCTACTAGATCAAAGTGTCCTACATTAATTAGTCCCTATTGTTAAAACATGGTTAGGTCATTCACCATATCGGTGTCCTACATTCACTACTCCTTATTGTTAAAACATGGTTAGGTCATTGCCTCCTCACTAGATCAGTGTCCTACATTCACTATTCCCTATTGTTAAAATATGGTTAGGTCATTCACCCTAACAGTGGCCTACATTCATTAGTCCCTATTGTTAAAACATGGTTAGGTCATTGTCTCCTCACTAGATCAAAGTGTCCTACATTCATTAGTCCCTATTGTTAAAATATGGATAGGTCATTCACCATATCGGTGTCCTACATTCATTAGTCCCTATTGTTAAAATATGGTAAGGTCATTGTCTCCTCACCGTATCAGTGTCCTACATTCATTAGTCCCTATTGTTAAAATATGGTTAGGTCATCCAATCATTGTTTCTTCACCGTATCAGTGTCCTACATTCATTAGTCCCTAGTGTTAAAATATGGTTAGGTCATTGTCTCCTCACTAGATCAAAGTGTCCTACATTCATTAGTCCCTATAGTTAAAATATGGTTAGGTCATCCAATCATTGTTTCTTCACCATATCATTGTCCTACATTCACTAGTCTCTATTGTTAAAATATGGTTAGGTCATCCAATCATTGTTTCTTCACCATATCATTGTCCTACATTCACTAGTCTCTATTGTTAAAAGATGGTTAGGTCATCCAATCATTGTTTCTTCACCATATCATTGTCCTACATTCACTAGTCCCTATTAGTAAAATATGGTTAGGTCATTGTTTCTTCACCGTATCAGTTTCCTACACTCATTAGCCCCTGTTGTTAAAATATGGTTAGGTCATTGTCTCCTCACTAGATCAAAGTGTCCTACATTCATTAGTCCCTATTGTTAAAATATGGTTAGGTTGACTCTAGTCAGATTTCTTCAATAGTTTTAACGATGTATTTGACCCCTCAACGTAATCACATAAGATGGTTACATGTGGAGGTATAAAAACACAAACGTTTATTTTAGTTAACAACACAAAATATTTGATCAACAAATCAGATTATCGACATTTTCGGTTCATAATCGGAGGGACTATAATTTGTCTGTGTGTGTGTTTTGGAATGGTTCGTGGCCAGAGTCTCTTTCATGAATTTTTTCGGACACCCCCCCCCCTCCCCCTCCCGAAGCACACTCATGTTTTTTAGCCTACTTTCTTGCTGCACTTTTGGTAGGGAATTGGGAAGATTCGGGGGTTGAGACATGAGTTTAAATTACAACAATCTTAGAATAGACAAGAAAAGGCAAATTCTTTTTCACTAAATGGGTTCTGATTGGCAGAACTAAGCTTGTTTGGCTGGTAACCTGGGAAAAAATAAAACTTCCCTTTTCGAACCTGACGGTCCATGGGGCAAGTGAAGTAGAGTTCACCTGTTTCGGCCTATGAAGGAATAGTGTGGTTAGCGCCACCGGTACCCATCGGGGTTGACTCAGAGACGGTCTGCTGACTTGAAACCAGATTCGAACTCGAAACTTACGGTTTAGAAGTCCAGCTCTCTACCTCTAGGCCACTCCTTCTTTTACCAGTACCCTGGAAATTTAAGTCTGCGAAAGATTAACCTTACCCCCCCTCCCACGGAGAAATTGTCTGAAAAAAACACTGTTGGTGTTAAGGTAGGAGGAGGGATGTTTGCCTATTTAAAAAAACACACACACACAAAGAGTCTGTATAGGAATTTGACTTAATTTTTACTTTCTCGTATATACGTAGTATGGGGGATTTTTACAAATCTCGACGTTTTACACCTCACTGATACGGAAAAACATAATTTTGCAATCTTGTCCGTATGTCTGTGTGTCTGTCTGTCTGTCTGTCTGTCTGTCTGTCTGTCTGTCTGTGTGTCCGTGTGTAAACACGATAACTTGAGTACCGTTACAGCTAGGTTGATGAAATTTCATATATAAGTATTTTATCAAAATCGTAGATCCGTATCAACTTTTAAGCGATTTCCGATAACCGGAAGTGGTACTTTTCCTACTTTGAATTTTTCAAAAGCCTATAACTTGAGTACTATTTCAGATAGATAAATGAAATTTCACATGTAAGTAAAAGATCTAATTCTCTACCTTCTGTTAAATTTTGAGTAATTTCCGTTGACGGGAAGTACTAATTTACGCTATTTCCGATTTCTCAAAAACGCATCTAAATTTATAAAGTACTAATAATATTGCGCACCATTATGAAGATCTTTATTCGGCGTTCGCTTGGTGTGCAATACTTTTTTCTATGAGATTCTATTTTATTTTTAAAAGTTTATGTATTTAAAATTGATTAAAAATCATAACTATATCCCGAGTTCCCATCCCCTGTTGTTTTATATAAGAATATTCGAGAAAGTTTAGGGGAGATCACTCCCGGTTTATTTTATTTGGATTTGCTCTCTCCTAGATGTGTTGCTATCCTTGGCTATCATGCCTCGAGGATTCGAACTGGATTTTTCGGTTTAGCAGACATGAGCTTTACCGTTTACCAACCCGACCACGGCATACGAAAACATTTAACACTTAATGTTTAGTCTTGGGTTAGAAGAATCTGTGTCTGTTATATTTATTAATATTTGAAATTTAATTGCACATCCATATGGGAAAAATGATTTCATTAAAACATTTTGAAAGGAAATGATGTTTTTACGTAAATAAAAAAAATTGCTTCCTTGTTATTCATCGTAAGTTATGATATAAAAAGCAATAGACATCAATTAAAAATACTTAAAATCAATTAAATTTCATCTGAACTATGGACATCAACCACGTACTATAAATGAGGCGTTGGCTTCAAACCGTTTTAATTTTAACATCGTGTTCGCTCACCACAGCACAAGAGGACGGCGCGCCGACCCTCTGTCCGAATCACTGCTCATGTTCGCTAGAGGGGGAGAAATACATTGTCGACTGCAGTGACAGGAACTTCACCACGGTGCCGCCCCTGTACGGGTTCGAAGATCTTGGGGAGTTTAAAGTCTATTTTTACTTAAACAAAAACAAATGTAGCTACATCCTGCGGAATTCGTTTTACCCTGTTATTGGCCGGCTGCGGTTTTTAGAGATGACATCGAATAAACACAACATTGAAGTCGCTGTTGGAGCATTCGATGCGTTTTCGGATAGTCTGGAGGTGTTGAAAATCGGACCTGTTTCCGGAGAATTTGACCAGTTTTACAAATCAATCTCCAAAACGTCTTCTCTCGTGGAGTTGCATATCCGTTCTGGTTTGAAACATCCACAAATCCTAACAACTCCATTGGATTATCCGCGGTTGAAAAGTTTTACATTACATAGCTCTCAGCTCCAGGATATTAATTTCAAAGTCTTTGACTATGTCCCGTTAAGAGCTTTAAGGCTTTATGACAACAAGCTGAACGACATCCCGAAAGAAGTCTCAAGGCTCATGTCTGCGACGTTGGAGATCTTGTCCTTGAGTCGTAATAAAATAACACAAATCAAAGATGCCCAAATTCCTTATGGCTGTAAGCTAATGTTTCTTGATATCAGCTACAACGAGGTTGTGTACATTGAAGAAGGCGTACTAGAGAGATGTAACAATCTGAAGCTACTGAACCTCTCGCATAATTCAAATCTACATGAAATAGGTCCGAATGCGTTTGACGGTCTGAGAGGAATCGTTATAGATCTAAGCTTCACCAGGATCAGACACATCGACTTCATCGACCCCGAGCAGGTCAAGATGTTGAGACTGACCAGCACACACATAGCCTGCAACTGTGAGCTACAGGTCAAGGTTATACCACCATTCAAAGACAAACTTAGAGGGACTTGTCGGCTGCCTAAGGAACTCAAACATTTCCCTGTCGACTGGGACCTCAATCTCCTTAAGCTCAACTGCACTGAGTACATGAAAATACAAAAACGGAAACGGTTAACCGATGAAGGATTCAAATCTGTTATTCCAGAAGATTTCAGTCAATACTTTGAAATGATCTCAAAATTCGTTTTTAAGGGTAAACAAAAATCAAAAGCAGAACTCAAACAAGCTCATTCCGCGTCGTCTGCATCCCCTGGATATCCCGACAGTTTAAGCTCATCATTCGCTTCCATCCCAAACTCACAAGTAGATGAAGATGGGACTTCAGAAACGGTCACTCCTTCATTAGGGACATTACCTGAGTCACAACAGACACCTGGTGAAATGTCGTCATCGGCGTTAAAAAGATCTAAGATGAATTTAATGAAGTCAACACCCACCGCAAAACGAGGCACACACCGGCATAAAACATCACCAGTACTGAGCACAACAAGTACTCTACACCAACACGCCAGCCAGGAGTACCACCCCCCACATCCAGAACCTAGCACCGTGGCTGATTCCTACAATAGAGAAGAAAAAGGATCTAAAGAAACCTCCTATCAAAACACGCAATTACGCAAGAGAAAAAATAAAAACAGCAATGGCAGGAATAACTATAATGAAGTTAACGTTGAAAACATGCAGAAACACGAACACAGCAGTACAGAAGACTCCTGCCCGAAAGAACGTTTTGAGGATTTTGTACAGCCTATAACTCACGTGTCGTCACTGCCGACAGTTCATCAAAGAGTCAGAACTCAACTGGTACAGGAAGGGACCGTGAAGCCGACTAATCCCGCAACGAAGAAACACGAACGTAGCAACAAGAAACCTCTACAGAAACCTCCAGAGAAGAAAAGCCCAAAGAAAACTAATCTTCCCCAGACAAAATTGCCTCTTTTGAAGCAGAAAGTAGCCGCCAAACGCCCGGTTAAAAAGGAAAACGAAGAAGTTAACCGTTGGTATTTTAACTGTCCGCTGTCGGTGTTGGCGTGTCTAGTCCACGCTTTTTTAACATTCGCTGCGTTTCTAACAATCGAACACGGCACGAAAACAAAACGTCTGACGTTAAGTTGCCCACTTCCGTCTCCAGCGAAGGAAACCATGATAGAAACACAAACACACAGAGAAACGAAAGGAAAAGTACATAAGACGCCACTCGCATCAAAAGCGAAACAAGAGTTGTTTAAGTTACCAATCCTCCTTTCTAGTGAAACAAAATGTGGTCAAGATGCCGATAGTAAAAAGTGATGCCTTTATGAAACACCTCGCACCTTCTTTAAGGAACAAATACAACATTTATTAAAATGACATACATATTTTACTCAATATAACAAATAAACACTTTGCTATAATATAAAATTACCTATTTTCTGATGTTCATTTTTTAAAGTAGTCACATAGATACAAAAAATATCTTTTCCTTTTTGTGCCATGGACATATCTAGGATCTCCTACAATTATCCTGGCAGTCCCCCATGACAGTCCTGCCTCTGCCAGATGCTTCTCCGTCATGCGCCTCCACGCCTAGGCCTCCCCCCGCCCCCTTTCCTTTTCTTGAGATGTCCAGTTTAGCGCCATTCCTACGACATCATCTGGATTCATTTAGGACGTGCCCCACCCAGCGCCATCTTCTTTTTCTGATTATTTCAGAAACTGCTTCCATCTCCATCTCTTCAAGTAGCTAATAATTTTAGATGGTGTAAGGCTAGTGGATGCCTTTTATCGTTCGCAAGCACAAAAAGAATACGTTAATAAGATTAAAAAAGCACTTTAAAAAACATGACTGGTCTAGAGTTCACGCGAGGATTTAGAAATCAAAGTCAAAAATCAAGTCTGGTTTAAAGAGAAAAATAATAGGGCTGCGAATGTAAGTTACGACTGTCTATACATGTAGGTATAATTTATTAAAAAAACTCAAATATACTGTTCAATTAGCCAGTGTGAATGAATATTACTTAACAAAGACAATATTCTTGAATAAAAGTTTCAAGACAAAACCTACAGAAACCAAAGAAAAAAAAGACAAAAACAATATGTACAATTTTCTGAGCTAAATTAAATAGATTATTGAGCCAATTAATAGATTAAAGTGATAAATAAAATTTCATGAGATAAGCACCACATTTATGGATTGATGTTTTTTTAATCCTTAACTAATCGCAACAGAATCAGATATGTCCCTAAAGTAACGATGTCATAATCAAATTAAATTGATAAGGGGTATGTGGTATTTAAGGTGAATAAAAAATACTGGAAACTTCATATCAAATACAAACAAAAATGCATCTAAAACCACATCCCCCCCCCCCCCCCCCAAAAAAAAAAAAAAAAAAAAAGCCACTTGATATTAAACCACTGTTTTGAATGGGAGTGCGTTTATTACTTTAAGGGGGGGGGGGCGAATTAAAAAAATTCGGGAGTTATATATATATTAATTATATATATATATATATATATATATATATATATATATATATATAATCTAAGGAGGTAATATATATATATATATATATATATATATATATATATATATATATATATATATATATATATATATATACATATATATATATATATATATATATATATATATATATATATATATATATATATATATATATATATATATATATATATATATAATATACGTATATATATATATATATATATATATATATATATATATATATATATATATATATATATATATATATATATATAATATACGTATATATATATATATATATATATATATATATATATATATATATATATATATATATATATATATATATATATATATATATATTATATATATATAATTCTCTTCATGGAGACCATAGAAAACACCAAGCTGTAAGCGCGCCTAGCAGCCCCCCTCTCTTCCTCTCTAGGCATATCCCTACCACCCCCACATGGTCTGGTGAGCTGTGGTTCACGCTAAATGTTTACAATCGTAGAGCCGGGTTTAGTGACGGCTATTAGGGGCAGATAATTTAGTTTGAAACGGTTTTAAAACTTAGGGGAGGTAACTAAGAGGAGGCTGCTTTCCCGGGGGGGGGGGGGGGGTGTAGGGTAGGGGTTGGGGGAAAGGAGATTAGGGGGGGGGGTATCGTCCTTAACGACCTACTGATAGTGTTTTAAAGCAAATATTTTCAGTGGCAGCATTGGTACTGTCGAAATTCACAAATTATGAATTACTGAAATTTAGAAAATAAAACAACTAAATAGCGGCATATGATACGCCGCGGGTCGGCTCGTATAATATAATAATTATTTTTGTGATACGGATATACAGGCTCACGAGTCTACCTCCCATAAGCCAGACAGGCCTCGAAGTAGCGAACTCCGACTAATTTGTTTAAAGATGCCGGTTTGATCGCTACATGTTATTTAAGAGTGACCAAACTTGCCGTAAAACATTATAAAGCTGATATCTTTGTGTACAGATTTAACAATCTGATATGGCCACTCTTGTATCAGTCCTTTACACTTTTAAGTGAATGAGTCAGTTTTAGAAATTAAGAATCATAAAGTTGATCATTATAAAAATATTTTAAAATATTTATAACATTTATAATAATATTTGTATTAATAATTATATAGGCATAAATAAATAAATAAATATATATATATATATATATATATATAACCATATATAATATGGTGCTAATATAATTTCAGTATAGCTAAAGCTGTAACATGCACACAAAAAATAGGTCGATAATCAGCTGACCCAGATATGCACACTAGATGACGCAGGCAGCACACTGCAGTGTAAACACACTAGACATGCTGCAACTCTGCTAACAACACATCGTGTAAGTTTCACTTTATTTCTGTGTTGTTTGGTTAGTTTCTTGTCAATTTCTTGTGAGTTTGGATATCTGAACACATATAAATAGTAAATAGTGAATGTGGTGTTTAGCTAGATAACACAGAGGCTTTTGTTAAAAGAAAATTCGTGAACAAATATTTTTAACTCGTCTATGATGGTGTGTTGTATTTTCTATTTGTAAGCACAGAAGAATTTTCAAGGAAAGTGAAGTTAACGTATCTGCTTCTCTAGAGGCATATAGGACTAGACAAATAGGACTAGACATATAGGACTAGAGACATATAGGACTAGACATATAGGACTAGACATATAGGACTAGACATTTAGGACTAGAGACATATAGGACTAGAGACATATAGGACTAGACATATAGGACTAGAGACATATAGGACTAGAGACATATAGGACTAGAGACATATAGGACTAGAGACATATAAGACTAGACATATAGGACTAGACATATAAGACTAGACAAATAGGACTAGAGACATATAGGACTAGACATATAGGACTAGACATATAGGACTACAGACATATAGGACTAGACATATAGGACTAGAGGCATAAAGGACTAGACAAATAGGACTAGACATATAAGACTAGACAAATAGGACTAGAGACATATAGGACTAGACATATAGGACTAGACATATATGACTAGATATATAGGACTAGAGACATATAGGACTAGAGACATATAGGACTAGAGACATATAAGACTCGAGGCATATAGGTCTAGAAGCATATATGTATATATATATATATATATATATATATATATATATATATATATATATATATATATATATATATATATATATATATATATATATATATAACGAGCTCATCTGTTAAAATTATCTTGGCATACATTGGCATAATGTGGTCAGCGCTATGCCCAGCCGTCCTTGTTTCCCTAACCTGAGTTAGGTACCCATCAGAGTTGAATTCAAGCAGTCTAGCACTTTACCTCTAGACCACGCCGTCCCCATAAACATATTTAAGTAAACAAATGTAATTAAAGTTTGCAAATTCGGAATATTCAAAGCAACAGACTGGTGTCTCTCTTCCCTCCCCCCCCCCCCCCCCCCCGCGCGCGCTCAATACACAGCTTACAACGAAAGAAAATTGTTAAACGTGCGATTTGTTTTTGTTGTATACAATATTGCACGATCTCTTTGACTACATCAAATATCGACGTCTTTAATTTGAATTTGATTATTTATGCAGCTAAACTTCTGTTTTAATATATTTACATTTTTTTTTTAAACAGAGCTATGTCGTCTTCAATAAGAGGAAATCTAAACA